>NW_012110474.1:1631495-1633489 GCF_000951045.1 Mandrillus leucophaeus
TACTTCATTTTAACTAATTCAGCACATATTCTGTGGTTACTCTCAGAGAGTAAGGCCTTGTACCAGGAACTTCCACTATACCCAAACAGAATCTGCAGGCGTGCCATAAGAGAAAGCATGGTACAAGGGACAAAAGATAGCTCCAGAATCAAAAGACCTCTGTTTGTATTTCAGGGCATGTTATTTTGGGCAAAAAGTCTGATGTCTCTGGGCTCTCGTACTCTCAACTGTGAAATGAGAAAAGATTTTATGAATGCAAAATTGAGACATAGAGTCTGACAAAGGTTTCCTATGGGAGTTTCAGGTATGAGAATCAAACTAGCTCCTAGAGATTGGGTCTTATAATGCTTGACCTGGGGCTACAATTCAAGTGAATCTAATAGAAATGGTTTAGGATATTTAAAGCAAAGATTCCACCAGACAATTTTGAATGAATTTCGTATAGAACCCCCCTCATGGTGGGGTTCCGAGGATCAAATGAGGCAATGAAGGTGGAGGATATTTTTAAAATGTAAAGCACCAAATAAATATTGACCAATCTAATTATTACACTTTACTATTCTGTATAAATCTAGACTGTTGCTTCGTATTTTAACCCACATTGCTACCTTGCAGACTTGAGACCCCAGGCCTGTCTCTCATATTTATGGAAGAATCTGACTTTCTGCAGTTCCAAGCAAGCCACTTTCCTGCTTCGTCAGGCAATCATGGTAAGCACTGAAGGGTATAATACTCTACCCACTTATGTGGGCCATCCCTTTCCATGAGGCTCCATCCTTTTTATTTCTTAAGTTCATGTGAAATAGGGCTTAAAGAAAAGTCTATCTCATTCATGGCCTTTCTCTTTTTTTAAGTTATGAGATTTGTTTGTATTATTTAAAACGTATTCCCTCCTTGTTATATACCATGGGCGTGACCCAAATCAAATCAGCGGTTTCTAGGCTTTTTCTTACCCAAGACTCCCCAGATGCCCTTTCTCTGTGTTTCGGTTCTGATCCCTTTGGCCCTGCACTTCTTTCTGTTGCTGCACTCTGTGGAGTATCAGACACTATCCTGGCATGGCAATTAGGCTAATGGTTGGATTGTGATCGCCAGAGAAAGCAGTCTGGGTGTCAGGAATATCCACATAACAAAATGTCAGTAAGTGCAAGGAGGGAAGAAAGAAATGAAACTCACAAGCCAAACTTCACCATTATTTCTCCTTGCAAAGCAAATAAATAAGGCCTGATTTCGGGAACCCATGCTTCGGTCAAGGTTCATAGTAGGCTCGTGGGCAACTAGAGGGGCAATACAGTTTTGGGATAAGGTACCGTGTAAACTATGATTTTTAAAAAAATGTATCCTGTGGTTTTTCTCTGACTCCTCCACAGTTTACCCTCTGAAAATAAAACCTTAGTGTTGAAAAAGTAACTGGCTATAAAAGAGATAAGTTTATTGAGAATTCTAATAGACCAGGGGATTTTAGGGTCATTGCTGCATTGCAGAGGAACGACCCATCATTTTCTGGCATAGGTTGACATTGGTGAACGTACAAGATCATGGATCTGGGGACCACTCAGCTCTTTCTTCTTCTCTGTCTTCTGCAGTCCCTTCAGAGGACAGTTTCCACCTTTCATTTAGTGTTTTTGAGGCACTCGGATCATTAGCATTGTGTGGTCCTATGCCTTATATAACTAGAAGTTATTATTATTCCAGAATACATTAATGAAGAAAGTACCACTGAGCCTGGAGTTTTTCCTTTTGATTGTCTTTTAAAATTAGAAATCCCACCTTCACAGTTTTTGTGTAGATGATCCTATTTTCTAATCATTTTTTAAGCCTTAAATATTTAATAGCGTGTAGTTTCAATCATCTCATTAGAAATTCCACTGATGTTTAAGAAACTTATCCTAGCTATCTGTCCCGTTGCCCCACTATCAGTGTAGCAAAAAGCTGAAATGAGACAGAGTATGTGCGTGTGTGTGTGGAAGCCCAAGTTGTTTGCCTCCCTTCTC
>NW_012110474.1:1633539-1662649 GCF_000951045.1 Mandrillus leucophaeus
CTGTCTCTCATATTTATGGAAGAATCTGACTTTCTGCAGTTCCAAGCAAGCCACTTTCCTGCTTCGTCAGGCAATCATGGTAAGCACTGAAGGGTATAATACTCCACCCACTTATGTGGGCCATCCCTTTCCATGAGGCTCCATCCTTTTTATTTCTTAAGTTCATGTGAAATAGGGCTTAAAGAAAAGTCTATCTCATTCATGGCCTTTCTCTTTTTTTAAGTTATGAGATTTGTTTGTATTATTTAAAACGTATTCCCTCCTTGTTATATACCATGGGCGTGACCCAAATCAAATCAGCGGTTTCTAGGCTTTTTCTTACCCAAGACTCCCCAGATGCCCTTTCTCTGTGTTTCGGTTCTGATCCCTTTGGCCCTGCACTTCTTTCTGTTGCTGCACTCTGTGGAGTATCAGACACTATCCTGGCATGACAATTAGGCTAATGGTTGGATTGTGATCGCCAGAGAAAGCAGTCTGGGTGTCAGGAATATCCACATAACAAAATGTCAGTAAGTGCAAGGAGGGAAGAAAGAAATGAAACTCACAAGCCAAACTTCACCATTATTTCTCCTTGCAAAGCAAATAAATAAGGCCTGATTTCGGGAACCCATGCTTCGGTCAAGGTTCATAGTAGGCTCGTGGGCAACTAGAGGGGCAATACAGTTTTGGGATAAGGTACCGTGTAAACTATGATTTTTAAAAAAATGTATCCTGTGGTTTTTCTCTGACTCCTCCACAGTTTACCCTCTGAAAATAAAACCTTAGTGTTGAAAAAGTAACTGGCTATAAAAGAGATAAGTTTATTGAGAATTCTAATAGACCAGGGGATTTTAGGGTCATTGCTGCATTGCAGAGGAACGACCCATCATTTTCTGGCATAGGTTGACATTGGTGAACGTACAAGATCATGGATCTGGGGACCACTCAGCTCTTTCTTCTTCTCTGTCTTCTGCAGTCCCTTCAGAGGACAGTTTCCACCTTTCATTTAGTGTTTTTGAGGCACTCGGATCATTAGCATTGTGTGGTCCTATGCCTTATATAACTAGAAGTTATTATTATTCCAGAATACATTAATGAAGAAAGTACCACTGAGCCTGGAGTTTTTCCTTTTGATTGTCTTTTAAAATTAGAAATCCCACCTTCACAGTTTTTGTGTAGATGATCCTATTTTCTAATCATTTTTTAAGCCTTAAATATTTAATAGCGTGTAGTTTCAATCATCTCATTAGAAATTCCACTGATGTTTAAGAAACTTATCCTAGCTATCTGTCCCGTTGCCCCACTATCAGTGTAGCAAAAAGCTGAAATGAGACAGAGTATGTGCGTGTGTGTGTGGAAGCCCAAGTTGTTTGCCTCCCTTCTCAGTTCCAGACAGCATATGGAATCCCCAGACACATTTTTTTTTTTTTTTTTTTTTTTTTGAGGCAGAGTCTCACTCTGTCACCCAGGCTCGAGTGCAGTGGTGCTATCTCGACTCACTGCAAGCTCTGCCTCCCTGGGACTACAGGCACCCACCACCACGCCCGGCTAATTTTTTTTGTATTTTTAGTAGAGACGGTGTTTCACCATGTTAGTCAGGATGGTCTCGATCTCCTGATCTCATGATCTGCCTGCCTAGACCTCCCAAAGTGCTGGGATTACAGGCATGAGCCACTGTACCCAGTCCCCAGACACATTTTTTAAAGCCACATTTTAAACACACATTCCTCAAAACTGGACTAAAATGAACCGCGTATACTTAGAGTACCTGAGATCACACCATCTGAAACAATAGTGAGAAACCTGTGGTTAGACAATGGAAAATGATTGTAGGATAAAAATAGAATAGTTGTTTATTTGTTATATTTTGTGTTGAAAAAAAACTTCACGTCTTTTTTTTTCTTTTTTTTTTTTTTATAGGCAAGATGCTTAACCCAGCATTTACCAAATTGTGTTCTAAGAAATGTCAGTTTTTCTGGATGAAAATCAGAATCCACATTTTCAGCTTCATGGCCAAATAAGTTTGGAAGCACTGTTACAGAAAGCCAATCACATTTCTGCACTGCCGAAATTCTCAGAACTTTAATAAGCTAACAGGTTCTGTGAATTCCTCAGTTGGGGGAGGTAGCCCATACGGTGTCTTCTTTTCCTATGGGGTCATTTTTAGGGCCTGTGAAACCACTGTGAAAACTGTGGAGCAGATCATTGGAGAGCCACTTATTAAGAGTGACTCATCCGGGCAGATTACAGGATGAAGACAACTAACAGAACAGCCACATTTACACATGGAAATCACTAAACAAACACCAATGGGACTCTTCATGGCAAAGTCTGAAAGTGATTTTGGTCTAAATTAAATGGTTTCCAAAAACTTATCTGGAGCAAATGCCTCTTAAATATGAAATACATGTTTTGTGTTCATAACTACTCCCTAGAAAATCAAGCTTTTAAACCAAAACTTATATAATTGGTCTGAAGAACTTCCTGCCTCCTCCTTAAGAGATTTAGGGAACATAGAAGATGACTTGAGGATATTTCCAGACAGTGACATCAGAAGAGAGGAATTAGCATGATGTTAGGTAGCTGTATTTAAGGATTATCTCTCTACACAGAAGTCAGTCCTTCTTCATGAGAGCCCCTAACATTTCCAGCACTCCATGCCGGCGCATGTACCTTCAGGGCTGAGATGTGGAATTTCTAAGTTCCTCTTGGCACTTGGCTCGAAAGACTTTTCCACAGGTGCTGTCTGCCAACCTGGGCTCAAGATGCACCTGCTGGGAAATTTCCAAGCACAGCTTTAGGCCTCAAAGGAGCAGAACTTGACGGTGTCAAAAGACAAATGAAGTGGAAGCTCATTAAGAAATTTTAATGCAAAAGCAATAATGATTAAGAAGCCTAAAGAAAATCTGGCAAACGTGCTTTTTAAATTAATATAGGAGGGAGAATTCCACAGGCATCTTCATTGCCCATCTCTAAGGATGGGATTTTGAGAGGCATAAGCACTGCTGGGTTTAAAGAAAGAACGATAATTCCAGCTAGGGACACCAAGGGAGGCTGAGGAGCCCTCCCTGTGGTTTCTTTAGCAAGAAGCCTCAGATAAAGACAATGTTCTCCATTAGATAGTTTTAAAGGCCTTGGGTACACAACCAGAAAATCACTGGAGAACAAGCCAGGAAAATCACCTACATTTTCAACCTCTCTAGTTTCCCATTACAGTTTTCTATTTTTTCCCCTTGAAGGTCATAAAACATAATGTAAAAACAAGGTGAATTATAGCAAAGCATGATCTAGGCATGCAACCTAATTTCTGTAATATAAGAGACCTTTAGACTTCTTTGAAATAGGACTTTCCCTTTATTATGGGGAAAATTAAGGTAATGTGAAAACTAGCCCTTACAGTTTTCAATTAGCTCAAGTTGTGACCATTTCCAACAATAATCGTATCTGAATAATGTCATTCTTAAAACCACTTAGGCTTTGTCTTATGCTTTTCCGGGTGTTAGTGATATAAAAGATTGCAAGTAGTACATTTTAATTCTGAATCACCAGGAAGAATATTTTGGCTATGATATAATCATTATCTTTTTTTTTTTTTTTTTCTGGAACACTGGTTCCAAGGCAAAATAAGATAAGGGGAAGGTGTTCAATTTTTGGTACTGAAAGTAATTGTAATAAATGCTGTGACTAAATATTAGAATTCTATTTTATGTATTTAAAAGATATTGAAAAAACACTTTAATAATTTTGCTTATCATTTGCCATTGATCTTTTCAAATGTAAGAACTTGAAAGGCTGTTGACATTTACGAATAAATAATGCAAGCATGTTCTGTTTTCTATACATTTCACACTTTACCAAGTGAGTATATAGTTCATGTGATGACAGTTCTAGTCAAGGAATAAGGAATACTCATAGTAATGGGCAATTTCATTTTAAATGTAAGCATAACATAGACACATTTTTATCTTTGTTTTTATGTTACTCAGGAAGTCCTACAGCCGACATGTGCAGGAGACAGGGAAAGACAAGCCTAGGGTCCATCCTTCAAGGACTTTATAGACCAGTTGGGGAAAGAAACATGAGTCTATGGGCAGTAAAACTATTAACAAAAAGAGTAAGTGCAAAAAGCCAGATGAATAATAAAGACATGATTAATTAATGAAGTTCAGAGGAAGGAGAGAAAGAGAACCTTTAGCAGTGGCAGGATTTGAATCTGAAATTAAAGCATAGCTGAGATGATCTTAGTTGGAGACGTTCTCTCCAACTAAGATAATCTCTCCAATTCATTGCATGTGAGGGACAGAGAGATGGTTTGGGAAAAAATTCTGCAACAGGATACGATCACTGTAATTCCAGGCCAAATTAATAATATCATTTGTTTGAAGCCAATAATTTCTGTGGGTCAATGAATGAAGAGCTGTAGATCTAAAAAGGAAAACTGTAGCTGGACTATGGAGGGCTTTCAGTGGCAGACCAATTCTGAATTTTCTAACATAAGATTTGAGATAGGGACATGATGATCTCAACTGTTTTCAGGAAGAGTGAGTGGTGTGTGAGAGAGGGAGTTGAGGGGCAGGAGGACACAGCCAGTAGACCACTGGTGTTAGCTGATAAGCCCAGTAAATTAGGCAGGGATGGTGAGAGAATAGGGGAGAAACAGGGAGCAGAATGTGGTGGAAAGTGAGAGTGAGAGAGTGGAATCTCTGCTGACTGCTTCAGAGAATGCCAGGAGTGGTTTGCTTTTCTTTTTTTTTCCCCCTTTCAGTGCATTTTTAGTCATGAGTTGACACATTCACTGGATCCTAAGTGAAGTCAAGAGACATTTGATCAGGTCCCCTGTTTTTAGTGAAGTTTGTTTATTCCTGTTTTACAGACATGGTAATTAGAAACCAGGAAGACTAAGAAAGGATCAAATTTGCAGCAGCTCAGTGAGTGGTAGACCAGGAACAAGAAGCCAGTTCTCTGGACTCTTGAAGCAAGGCCCTGCCACGTTGTCTTTCCCCAGGAGAGGAGGTATGACAGATGTGAGCAAAGGTCTTAGGTTGATTTTTTTAAACTGTGTGAATATCAGTGTCTGGTATTTTATTACAATAACTTAAAACATAAAACTAAAATCACAGCATGCTCAGCCGCAGATTTCCCTTCCAAAGCAATGCTTCTGCATACCGAAGGATATGAGGACAGTTTTCTATTTCAAACTGATTCTTTTTTAAGCCACTATATATATAGGCTCTAAATGTAGAAGTCCTAATTATTTATAAGTGAATTTTTTCTTAAAAACTTGAAAGAAAAAAATCAATTTTAAGAAATTAATATGTGAAATGACTTGAATTTTTCTAAGGTTTCTTTGCAATGCTTTCCCATTATTACAACTTCAATATCCTGTTTTAGCAACACTTATTTAACTAGTCACATTTTACTTTTATGGGGGAGCAATAAATGGAAAAGGTACATAAAAACCACAGCCAAATGGTTGACATCTGACCTTTAATCATCTTTTCAACTGTCCTTTAGCAACCCACCACCTCCTTTTCTACATATACACAAATACACAGTGTGTATGAACACACTTCCTAATTTACCACATATCATGATGTTGCTTAAGAAAAAAAATGACTTTCTTGACCCTGGTCTGCCTTTTGTTTCTCCTCACATTTTTTTTTTTAAACTATTTTTACTATTTTCTGTTATTTGGTCTAACAAATTACCACTTTCTTTGTGATTAAAATTAAGACTGGAGCCTCAAAAAACCTGGTAAAAGGTGATTTTTTAAACTAGCACAAGACCAAGAATCAAGTAAAAAGTTTGTTTTGAATTTTGAAACTGCGTTATTATAAATAATATAGCTCTTAATTTTTACCAATATATGAGTAATTCTCTAACCTAAACTATACACACACACACACACGCACACACATTATATATTGATTATAAACAACAGGAAATATAGATAGAATCAGTAATTAGTAGGAAGGGACCTGAGAAGAGGCCTGATCACCGATCATTTGACAGATATGAAGGTTGAAAGACATGGCTAATGCCACATGGCTACTGAGGGCAGAACTGGAACAAAGACAGAACAGTCCCGGGCTTGGCCCTGTTCACTTACAACTATGCCTCCAAATATGACATCACTTGCAGAAAGAGAATGCTGTGCCCTGAACATACAAAGATTGAACCAGAATATCACAGTGTTCATAGCAAACCCGGAAAAAGATCCCATCCTTGAAGCAACTTTCTCGATGGCTGCCCCTATTTCAAAAACTTGAGATGACGGGCAGCCCCACAGCACGCCTCCTCTGCCTTGTTTTGTCTTCATGGTATGAAAAAGGGTAGGAAAAGTCTGGAAACCTGACCCAGCTCAGTCAATAAAAAGTCTTTTGTCTGTGAACCTGACCACAAGTGACTCATTAACAGCCGACTGAAAGATTTTTGTCGGGGAACTCCCTCCTATCTCTTAACAGAAATAAACAATTTGAAACAAAACTGAAGTATAAGGTGGAATCAATTCCCACTTCAAAATAGTGTTGTCTACTCCATGTAAAGGTGTTTATTTCCTCCTGATGAAACATTTGTTATGGATTTACTGCCATTTGTATCCCTTTACCTAAATCCACCATTTGTTTTGTCAAAGATGGAGCATGAAAAATTCTTTACAAGATGTCTTAAAGTGCACCCTGAATTAACGGTTCAATTAATTTTTTTAAAAAACCTTAATTTTTTTTTGTTTCTAGCAGATGATTAATTGCCCTTAATTTCAAATGGTATTGTATTTTAATTTATTTTATTAAAGTTCAAAATAAATTAGTAATTCAATTTTGTATTTTTATCATTTATTTTTTAATGCTAAGTACTTTTTTTTTAAAAAAAAGGTGCTTATTATGTGTGTGTTGTATTTTCATTTCCACAATATTCTTCCTTAAAATATATTAATAATTTTTGACCTTTTAATAATTGACTTCAAGTTAGAAAAACTAGTGGCATCAAACTATATTCAGAATTTATTGCTATAGCACTTAAACTCAAGGAAAATGCCAGACTCAAAAATTCTGACAACGCAAATTCATTCTAATCAGGCTTTGTCTCTGCCCTTTGTAAGAATTGTAAGAAAACTGGAATATCTTCTATGTTAAATATTCTGAAATATGGTCAGTAGCATCCATCCGTGAAGTTAAAAGACTTCATCGTATTTACTTTTGATTTTTAAAAAGGGCATGGGCGCTCTGCCTCTCCAACTTGAGGTATGAGAGGATCCACAAATGAAAACACATTATCATCATTAAAGACTTGGAATTCTAGAGAAAATCTCATCCAGAGAGACTTAAAATAATGAATTACATTTGGTCCTGGTAGTTTTAGTGATGTGATACTTTAAAATGGCTTAAAGTCACTCCTGTACAATCCCCATACATGTTTCAGTATTTATCATCAAATCCCCTTTAATTGCCTATATTCCTTTAAGATTCTGCTATACTATCTCACTTGCTATGAGCAAGCGCTAAGCCTCCAGCCCTGGGCAAGCAGCTTGGGCAAGTGATTCAGATGAAGGGCTTGATTAACAGACTCTTTGCAGTTCGCTCTAACAAGTCAAGCATTTCCTGGAAACCCGCCCACAGATTGTGGGACTATTTTTAGTAGCTCACCTCCCAGTAAATGTAGCTATTAGATATCCAGATATCCCTGCCTCTTTCAGATGCAGTAAAATAGAACATAAAAGGGTGTAATTGAATGATTACAGCTAAAGCCTGTAATCAGGAGCCATAGGGTCTCTCTCTTTCCCCTGAGCGCTCTGGGACACAGCCCTAGGAAGGCCTTGTCCCTCCCCACTGTCTGGGGAAACACGCGTACCTTGCACCGGCAGTGCTGGCGCTCTGCAGATGCAGCCTAACCTCAAAAGCAGGCGCCCTGCAGCTGCAACCTAACCTCAAAAGCAGGCGCCCCGCTGATGTAGTGTAACTTCAAAAGCAGGCACCTTTGGGACTGCTTTCTGTTCATGCATGCAGGGTAGCGAGGAAAGGCAAAATAATTCACATATATGGACATCTACTTGTGTATTTATGTGATTTTCATAGCCATGTGAGGTAGGTAGGTACCATTATTTTCATTTTACTAATGAGCAAAGTTGACTGCTATGGTCTGAATTTTTGTGTCTTCCCAAAATGCATATGTTGAAATCTGATCACCAATGTTAGGGTCTTAGGCAGTGGGACCTTTGGGAGGTGATTAGGCCATTAGGGCAGAGGTCCCATGAATGGGATTAGTGCCCTCATGAAAGACGCTCCAGAAAGCCTTTCCTCTTCCACTATGTGAGGACTTGGCTGGAAGATGTCATCTGTAAACCAGAAAGTGGACCCTCACCATCCCTGAATCTGCTAGCATGTTGATTTTGGGCTTCCTAGTTTCCAAAACTATCAGAAATAAATTTCTGTTTTTTATAAGCCACTCAGTCTATGGTGGTTTTTGGGGGCAGCCTGAATGGACTAAGATATTTACCAATCAGCCAAATTCAGCAACTGCCCGCAGACCTGTGGCTAACGAGCAGCAGTGTCAAAGCTGGGTTTAAACTCAGCCCTTTTACACTCTGCTCTTTGATGGGGGACAGAAGAGTAGACTCTATAACTAGGGTGGCTGAGTAATTTATTGTCCAAACCAAGACTTGTCAAAGAAACAAGTGGAAGTGCTTGTTCCACTGGGACAGCAAGCCTAACCTGTAAGGGTCTTGGGTGAATCAGGATGTGTGGTTGTCCTGTCCCTAACCCTGCCTTGCTCACGCCAGCAGAGCCAAGACTGAAGATGTGTCCAGTTGAAAGTTTCTAGCCCACTGGTCAGAGTGGGGACAGCTTATACCCGAATCCTGCAATAGGTCCCTCGGGCAACAGGGAATGAAGCTTTTAAAAATATAATATTTAAGACGAGATTTTAGGCATGGAATTTCTATTTTATTTTACTTAACTCAAAGAGGATCCATCATGCAGAAAGTGTTACTTACAGCTGCGCCCCTAACTCCTTAGAGGCGGTGAAACTATATCATTGGACTGCCAGTCACTTGCATTAGATATGTGGAGATAATACAAAAATATCTTAACATTTATTGACTTGCCATGTGCCAAACAGTGTGCAAAGTGCTTTACTTACATTATCTCATTCGATTTTCTCGAATCCTCTATGAGGTAGGTAAATTTATTGCCCCATTTTACAGATAAGAAAACGCAGGCACAGAGAAATTTGCTCGAGAACACACACATAGTAAGTGGCTGTGTGGCTCAGCTATATTCGGACGGAGGACTTCTGCCTCCAGAGTCTGCACTCTTCATTGTGACATGGGGCCGTGTGTGATGTACTGATCTTGGAACTAGAAGGGTCACGGAGCGGTGTGACCTCACAAAGCTTGTCTATTATTGAAGAGAGGCTTTTTTATATCACCACATCTCAACTAACACCTCAGTGTTTGTTGGAAGACATCATGTATGTATTTTTACAAATACTAAGTGTCAAATGAGTGACACAGACCACTCTGTCATGTCACAGTGCTTTGTGGATAGAGACAAGGTGGCATATGCTGATGGAATATATTGATACTTATTTTCTTAAATATCCATCTCATTCTCCCTGATAGCATGGGAAGCCTTGCAAGGATTGTCCTGCCATTATTTCAGGCCCTAGCTCTTGGCACGTTGTAGACGCAGATAACTCTGTGCTTTGTGACTGCAGTTGTCAATTCAACCACAGAACATTCAGAGCAGAGAAAGTCTCTGGGGGTTACATGCAAGGGACTTGAGGTTGGAAAAAAGGCTTTGACAAAATGAAGGAGAAAGACGAAGGGTATCCCAGATGAGAGAAACAAATTAAATAAATGAACTCAGGTGGAAGTTTTGAGGGCAATGTAAAGAAACCAGGATGTCTGTATTGAATTGTATTAAAAGACTGAATGAGAAAAGCAAGATTATGAGGTCTTTGATGTTAAGATGTCAATTGGTCCATATTTCATAAAATAAGATCAGCCTCCTGACCTAGTACTACAGGGTGTTAGGGCCACAAAACAATACCCCAAAATGAAGGCCTCAGAAGCAAATGTTTTTCTCCGACCTTCTGCCCACTGTCTCAGTCCCATTCTCCTCCAAGGCTAGCCATAGAAACTAGCATCCCCCTTGTCCCCCACGCAGGTCACAGAAACCAGAATCTCTTTTTTTTCCCCCCAAGACAGCCATAAAACCTAAAAATATTACTCAACCTTCCTCCACCTTTCTGTGTAAAAACTGGCCATAAAGAGATTATTTTATCGATCTTGTTGAGGTCATAAGACATCCATTCCAGAGAGAGTCCTGCCCCACCTCCAAAAAGGAAGGAATGTACACTCAAGAGAGATCAAGAAGAATCTAAACAAACAGGCCCTTCTGCGTTTTCCCACAAGAGAAAAGGATCTAATTAACATTTGATCATAACTTTTTGTCCAACTATATTTCTACACTGCTGTCCATACTTTGTTTAACCTAAGCATACAAATTGACAATTTTTCTTGTATTTTTGGCTCTTCATTCTGAAGGCTCCTGTGTATACACATTAAATAAATTTGTACGCCTTTTCTCCAATTTACCTTTTATGAGTTGATTTTTCAGTGAATCTTCAGAGGTCCAAGAACCCTCCCCTTTGATCAACATTTCTCCTTTTTTTCTCACCTCCTTGCCCCTGGTAACCACTGTCCTGCTCTCTGCTTCTATGTATTAGACTTTTTAAGATTCTACATATAAGTGGGATCATATACTTTTTTGGTGGGAGGGACAGAGTCTAGCTCTGTCACCTAGGCTGGAATGCAGTGGCACGATCTCGGCTCACTGAAACCCCCACCTCCCGGGTTCAAGTGATTCTTCTGCCTCAGCCTCCCGAGCAGCTGGGATTACAGGTGCCTACCACCATGCCCAGCTAATTTTTGTATTTTTGGTAAAGATGAGGTTTCACCATATTGGACATTCTGGTCTCGAACTCCAGACCTCATGATCTGCCTGCCTCGGCCTCCCAAAGTGCTAGGATTATAAGCCTGAGCCACCGCCCCCAGCCTGAGATCATATACTTCTTAATAACTCTTGAAGACACCAGTATTATTGGAGTTTGTATCAGTTAACATGGGCTAGATTATGCCATAGTGCCAAAATACCCCAATGTCTCAATGCCTTGGAACAGCAAAGGTTTGTTTCTTGGTCACACTGCATCACAGTTGTGGATTGACTGGGCCTCTGCTCTGCATCACTGTGGCCCAAAACCTCAGGTAGAGCATCCCCTACCTGGAAACATGCTAGTGATGAGAGCAGGGAAAATGCGGGGCAAAGCACAAAAGGACTCTTAAGGCTTCTGCATGGTGGTGATCATATTGCTTCTGCTTACTGTTAGCTGCTGTAAATCACATGCCAAGCCTTTCTTCAAAGGTACGGGAAAGCATAACCCTCTTCCAGTGAAAGACAGTGGATATGAGAATGAGTACTCCAGTCATTCACAGGGCCTAGTAAATAATAGATGCTTTAGAATTTAGTAATCTGAGGAATGAAGAAAATGCCAAATGATTCCTATATATATTTCATTCAGCAACTATTTGTTAGATTCTTTCAATATCAGGCAGTACACTAAGTACTCTATAATAAGACAAATAAATGGATAATATATTAATATATCCAAGTGTTTTCATTGAGAGGAACATGTTTTATTTTTCTGAATAAAGGTGTGTTTAAGTTAATTCATTTCCCAAAAACAAAGCAAAGCTACCCTGTTGCCTGTATTAGTTCCCTATTGCTGCTTGACAATTCATTGCAAGCTTAGTAGCTATAAAATACCACAAATTCATTATCTCATAGTTTCTGTTGGGTAGAATCTTGGCATGACATAGCCAAATTCTCTGCTCAGGGTCTCAGCAGGCTGAATGAAGGAGTCAGCTCGGGCTGTGGTTCTCATTTGAGTACTGGAGTCCTCTGCTAAGATCAGTGATTGTTGGACATATCCATTTCCGTGTAGTTGTAGGACTGAGGTCCTGTTTTCTTGCTGGTTGTTGACCAAGGACCTCTCTCAGCTCCCAGAGCCCACCCTCAGTTCCTTACTATGTGGCCTCCATAGGCAGTTCACAGTATGGATGCCTGCTGGTCTTCCCGGTCAGCCAGAGCATATACTTCTGACTTTCACTCCTTCAATCAGCTGGAGAAAACTCTCTGGCTTCTAAATGCTCATGAGATTATATCAGGCTCACCAGATAATAGTTCTAATTTAAAGACAGCTTATTTGGGACCCTAGTCACATCTCCAAAATTCTTTCATAGCAGCAACTAGATTGGCATGGATTAAATTACTGGGAAAAATGTGTGTGTGTCAGGGGCTGGGAAGCTTGGAGGTCTCTTAGAATTCTGTCTACTCCCTGACCTCACTGCAGAATGGTGGGTTTTAGTGTAGGAAAAAAATGTAGTAGTTTTTCCTCACCCATCACAAGGTTTATGGCTGAGACCCCATAACAAAAGACAGATTAACAAGAGAAAAGCATATATATTTATTTAATACAAATTTTATGTGACATGGTAGCCTTCAGAAATAAAGACCCAAAGAAACAGGGAAAACTATATTTTTATGGACAGTCATACAGAGAGAAATGATTAGAGAACAAAAGAGTATGATGTAATGGTAGTAAACTGGGAGGAAATTAAGAAGGCCTCTTTGTCCCAATGCTTCTTGATATCTCTGTGACATTCCTTTTTCCAGGAATACAGAGGACTCCTCTGGAATGAGAGTTTTATGACCTATTTTCAGGGGATGTTTTATGGCCCGCTTCAGGGGAAAAGGTACAAGTGGAATTCTTCCCATATCCTGCTTCTGCTGTTTCCTCACATGCTAGGGTGCCATATTTTGGTGTAGCATGTCCTGAACTCTGTTGTTACTTCAACTTGCCTATGGCAGGATTGATGAGGTAGGGCCTGTTCTAGAGTCAAGTGGCTCTCCTGGGTAAGGACTGGAATTATTAGGAAGGGTATCTTTTGAGGACATTTGTAATGGGTTTGCTCGGTGACTGGTGAGACCCTAGTTCTGCGCTCCCAAACTGGATTCTCCATGAGTAACACTGAAATTGTTGAATACCTTAAATTCCTAGAGGATTGCTGCAGTAGTCAGAGTTCTGGCAAGAAGCAGACACAATTTTCAAACTGGATAACTGAAGAGAGTTTAATAAAGGGTCATTTTTCTATTTAGGTGTGGGCAGAGTGTAGGAAGCCAACAAGGGACCATTATTTCTCCTAGGCTGAAAAGGGGAAGGGAAGAGTGGGACTGGGAATCTGGAGATGGGAGCTGTGTGGAAAGGGCTCTGACAAGATCTATAGCCTTTGGTAGAAAGATGCCACCAGTCCATGGAAACTAGGCAGGGAAGTAGAGGGGAACAAATGGCTTAATGTCTTCCTCTAATCCTCTTATCTCTTGCCAAGAGGGCAAAAGAGCCTGTTGGTCCAGTCCTTAGAGGTCAGCTTCATGGGGCAAGAACAGGGTGGAGAAAGGTAGGGAGGAGATCTAGAAAGGCAAACTAAAAGATAGATAGCATGATTACTAAAGACATATTTCTTGGCTGTGGTCAGGGTCACAACTTCCTTTGTGACTCACAGATGAAGTCTCTTTATCTGTGCTTCATAGAGTGTTTTAGCTAGCTTGGTTATAACTCTATCCCATTATGCAATATCATTAACATATACGTCTGTCATTCCCGCTGTTTTGTGAGCTTCCTGAGAGCAAAGGCCATGCCTTATTCATCTTTACGCATGCAGTGTCTACGTGGTTGGCCCACAGTAGATGATTAATGAATGCTTGTGAGATTATGAAGATATGAAGTCAATGGTGAACAATTATCAAAGTCCTATAAGTAAATTGGGTTATAGGGCCATAAGCAAATGCACAACACTCTTACTGCTCTCTGAGATGTTCTATTACATATTGGCTGATAGTTAGAAGATACACTTACCATTGCTACAACAAATCTCCTGATACTATGAAAATTTGATGTTCTACTTTCATTTTCTGCTTAAAGGTCATTAGTTTCAGGTTGTACTACGCGTTCCATTTAATGAGCACTAGAATCTATCAACAGAGAAGGAGGAACAGCAAACGCAGGGCAAATGAGACAGCTCAGAGCTACTAGTCATCAAACTCAGTTGGCTGTCTGCAGAGTGCAATGACTTTGGGATAAGACGTGATGCTACCTTCCCGCCATTATCACATGTGGTTCTCGTTGCCAAACAGGGAGTAGAGTGTGCTAAGTCTATGAAAAAACTGTTTTCTTCTGTTTTACTTTTTGACATTTTCAAAGCACTAGATAGGGATAAACGTGGTCAGCTTGATGTATGATTGTTTTGGTTCACATAGAATCATATGCTGAAGAATCACAGGGACTGACAGGGGAAAAATGTAAATGTCATAATTTTGTTAATTACTTTAGCATGTGTTTCTTCCACATGTCTGAAAGCAAATGTAATTGAGGGTTGTGGTTTCTGGAGCATAGCCAAAAGTACAATGTGACTAACAACTGAGGAAAATATCATGGTTTATCATGTGGTGGAGGATCTGTTATCTTTTTCTTCCCTCTCTGCCACAAAGTAAACATTTTCTAATATTTAAGGATGTTACTGGAGTATAACAGAAGAATTATACAAATTGAATCCTGGGATTGGTATTTTTATAAGGTAAGAAAAAAGCATATAAAATGCAGTTTTAAGTTCAGTGACTGTTCCATTCCATCTTAGAGGTTTCTATTTTAAAAACTGGATTTGCAAACAAGAAAACAGCTCTTTCAATTCTTTAAACATTTCAATGATGATAAGGGTCTTTCTCAAGCAAACAAATCTCAGGAAATTCAAATACTAGTATGAAACCATAATCTCCATTCACCTTGTTACTTCAAAGCCTAATAACTCTATTGAGAACTCCTGAAAACCAGTGGGCGTTCTGACCCCAAGGCTTCATATACTATTTCTTATTTTTATGACAGAAATTTTACAATTTCAAGGCAAGGTTAAAAAGCATTCTATTTTCTCTCTTAGGCAAGCGATCAGGTTGCTTTATGAACAAAGCAAAAGGCTGAGCTCACATGGAGCACTCTTGAAATCTTCCTGGTTTGGGATGGACTGCAAATGCTATTAGTATATTTCCTGGTATTTTAGATGCCTATGAATTGCACAGTAATGAAATCTTTGAATAGCGAGCATCTGGTAGCCAGAGCCCACAAAGACTTTCCCATATTATGCAGAACCTTCTACTAGTTTTGAGACTGTTCTCTCGTTCTTTTATACTATATCTTTTTCTCTTCATTTCCCCACATGTTTGGGAGTCACAAGTGTTTTTCTCACATTTAGCACTGACTGTACATACAACTGGTCATCTGCAGGTCCAGCAGGTTGTAAGAAGCAACTGAGTGATGTGTATTCCCCTTTCTCTCCCATATCAAACACCACACCCCTATCCCTGTCCACTAGCCCCATAACTGCTGACCGTAAGCTGCAGAAGCAAATGGAAAGTCTGTTCTACCAGTGGACTGAGGGGTGTTGGGACTCAGAAAAAAATACCCCCAAATGAAGGCTTCAGAAGGAGCCTCAGAAGCAAAAGTTTTTATCTGACCTCTTGCCCTGTTGTTTCCTAGTCCCACTCTCCCTGGAGGACTATCGTAGAAACTAGAATCTCTTTTCTACAAGGCAGGTCATAGAAACCAGAACCCCTTTTCCCCAAAACCAGTCATAAAAACCTAAAAATATTACTTTAACTCCCTCTCCACATCTTTCTGTGTAAAAACTGGCCATAATTTATCTGATATACCTTGTTTGACTGTAGGTCATAAGACCTCCATTCCAGAGAGGGTCCTGACTCATACCTAGAAAGAAGAAACACATGCTCGAAGGGGCCAAGAAGAATACAGACAGGCCTTGCTGGCTTTCCTCACTCGATCTGTTAGCATGAGATCATACCCTTCCTGTCCAATCATATTTCTACACAATCATCCATACTTCGTTTAACCTAAGCATAAAATGAACAATTTCTTCTGTATCTTTGGGTTTCTATTCTGAAGGCTCCTGTGTATGCACATTAAATACATTTGTAAGCCTTTTCTCCAATTAATACACCTTTTGCAAATTGCTTTTTCATGGAAACTTGAGAGGACCAAGGGGAAAGCTCTCCCTTAGGCCCTGAAGAGGAAAGGTTCTAATGCGTTATTGAGAGGAATATCAGACAAGAAAATCCAAATAGAGAACAGAGGAAAGAAAGCAAGCCAGAATAGGGGTTCTAGCTTCTTTAGGGAATTGAGTATGGGCTATGAATGGCCTGAAATATTATCCAGATACCTGCTTGTATTATTCCATACACTATTAATTTTTTTTTCCTGAAAAGAGAGTTAAAACTTACATTAAATGCAAAAAGAGTTTGGGCTACACAAAGTTTTATGACTGATTATTGTCAAGAAAGTAAATTTAGTTAATTGATTTATATTTTAAAAATCCAGGAGACAAGGAGGAATGAAAGGAAGTGAGAAATAATACAAGTAGGATAAATAAGAAGAAAATAGGCACTAGAGAGATACTAACATTTTATTCCTTTTATCAGTTACTTAATACTTGGTCTGGTGAGATGGGATCTGGGGATAGACACCATTTCTACCAGACAATGTGCATCTGTTTTAGAGATGAGACAGTGAAGGCATAGAGAAGTTGAACAATGTGTGCCAGTTCACTTAGCTAGTCAGTATCAGACAGCCAGCTTTGGGGGCTGTGTTGCTCTCCATTACTCCTGGAAACCAACAAGCTCTCTTTCTTTCTTGATATATTTTACAAAATATATTTTTTATAAACTGGAGGATAAAGTTACATGCCAAAATATTATCTTTGGGTGTTGTGATTATGGGTGACTTGACATTTTATTCTTGTCAGCATTTTATCATAGTTATAATAAACATAACTGAACTATATAATAAAATAATTTTAAATTACTTTCACCTTTCTAAGACATTAGTTATCATGTTGTTAAATCCCTCAGGAGCAACCACATTTCTACTGAACAAAGGGCATCATCAAATAAAGGCTGTAAGAGACTTGGAAGAATTTTATATTCATTTATAATGTCCACTGCCATTATAATAAAATGTGGCTTGTTCATGGTAACTAGTGAGATCGCTTGATGAAATCAGTGCATCAAACACAATCATATAAAAGTAATTTCAATATAAAATTAGAATATTTATTCAACTAAATACATTTTATTCATCTAAATTAATATCCTTTAACACGTTTCCTTGCCGTGTCTCCATAGGCACAGTGAAACAGATGCTCATGGCAACTTCTGCTCCAGAAAGCTCCCAGGTAAAACTGATCACAGTGGAGATCTTCAGAGGCGGAGTCAGCCATTTGCTTATTTGCTGCAAGAGAATAAATACAACTGTTTGAGAAAAATTTTTACTTTTCCATCAGTTTGTCTGTTGAGTCACTCTCTGTAGAAGCTGAGCAGTTCACCTTTGAGGCCAAGGTCTTGGTTAGGATTCTTTATTTCCAAACAAGGATCTGAAATTGAGTAAGTTTCCTCTTTCCCAAATCCCAAAGTGTAGGACGCTCCCTCAACCAGCAAACTCAGGATAAGGATCTCAGGCCCTTCCTCTAGACTAAATTCTCCTTATAGACTCTGGACTCTTCATAGAGAATGCAATCCTGGGTTGCCTCTAGGTTCTCTTCTTGAGGAAGTGACCGTCTGGAGGATTTTTGCAAGGCAATTCCCTAGGCACTCAAAGTTTCATTTATGTGTTAGTCCAGATCACTGAAAAGATGGTACCACTTGGAACACATTATCTTGGCCTTATTTTAAAGTATTTTTCTCCCGGCTCTAATGGCAGCCCTCAGTTCTGATCAAAGGATACTACGAAAACCACCTGCCCTCTGCCTGTGTTTCCAGGTGTCATCTACTACTTAGGCCAGAATATCTGATGCAAAATCTTACCTGATAAATTTCTTACAGAATTTGCACTAGAAAAGACAGTCTTGCCTGAAGTGATTTGTTTCTTTTTCTCTAATGATAAGAATACCTGTGGATGGTGAGGATGGGGTTGGATGTCTCCAGGGGCAGGAAATATGTCTTTCTACTAAAATTATCACAGGGTCGTCAGAGTTCCCAAGTTGATCAGACTAAGGGAGGCTGACTCACTCTTATCAAGCTCCTCAGAGTCTGACTCGTAATCTGGAATGCCAGTGTCCTCCATCTGGGGTCTGCTTTTCCTGCCGTATTTAGATTTGCTGAGGAAACTTAAGAAGCAGAGCCAAGAGGGATGAATAATTTAAAGAGAAATTTCTTACAGAACCTAGGACTCAGTACATTATTCCAGCCAGAAAACATGCATTGCTTTTTCATTCAAGAACAAATTTTTCTTTTTCTTTCCAGGACAGTGCTAGATAAAACTGCCAGCTTCAATGGCATATATATATATATATATTATTTCTGTCACAACTGACAGATCACACTGCTATGGATTTTACCAATTTAAAACTCAGAGAACAAAATTCTTTCAAGATTGGGGTGTTGGAAAGTACACAACAATATTTTCCTTATTATAAAAAAAGATGTAACATTTCATCTCTTGTTGCTTCCGCTGCCGACAAAAAACAAAACAAAACAAACAAAAAAACAAAATACAATGAGAATGCTACAAGGAATTAAAATTTGACCATTAATCTACATAGACATTTAGAGCTCCCATATTTGTGATAATTATCCCAATGTGCCCTTAAATATCTATTCTTAGATATATTTCTAAGGCTATACTTTTATTTAGCCTTTTACCTTTTTTGTTTTAATCGTTCAGTCTTCTCAAATCCTCTCTGTACAGAGGTGAGGTACAGAATCCAAGATTCAGACAAACAAGCAAACGAACCAGCCATTTTCCCAACCCCTGTCTTTCATATATAGGAGTTTTTTATGGTCTGTTGGGTTAAAACAGAAGTACTCACTTATTCAAGTTTTCTGCTGGTCAAGTGAGAGATACCATAAATCTTATAGTAAAATATAATTTAAATTTGAAGAACATTATTAGAAGCCAAATTCTATTCTCTAGAATGCTTAGTAAATGCAGTATTATGGTTAACTAAATATTTTAACTGAGTTATCACTAATATTAGGTATAAATCATATATATTACATTTAACATGCATCATGTATATAATATATATGTAGGGGTGTGTGTGTGTGTTTGTGTAGTACAAATAGATCTTAGGCTGAGATCTACACAGATTTTGCAGTTGTTCCAGATAATGAATCATTGGTGAGAGCTGGGAGAAAACTAACCTTTTGGACATTTACATTCTGGAATGTTTCAATTCTAAATAATTAGAGGTTTAAAATATTAAGCAGAGATGCATATGATATGCTATGTTCTGTATAAATTAAATAAAACAGTATGTGGTCTACATATATACACATTCTTATTCTCCTTGTTTTGTTGCCGATTTGAAATAAAGAAGGATATATTTCTTATGGCCCATGCATATAAATGTTAACTTCCTCTTGCTGCTTCCATTTCTCTAAGAGTCTCAAGTCTCTATTTCTAGAAGCTTCTTGAAGAAAGCATTAGGAATAGATAATTAATTACATCCTTTTCCAAGTATGAATCTGTGAAATAAGGAAGAGCTGATGACCTAATACTGTTAACAAAAACAAAACACCACATGTTTGATCCCGTTTTGTTTTCCTATCACAGGAAACTGGGGAGGGAATCATGTTCCAGCAGTGAAGAACAAAGGCAGTTGTTTGGGGATTTACATATTCCATCTCCTACAAAGTTAAAAAAAGTTTTCTTTTCCTGAAAGACTACAATCAAGCTACAAACATGCATAATGGGTGAAGTGGATTAACAAGTTTGTGTCATGTTAATTATATATTTCAATAAAGACAATTTTGGAACTAGTTTTATGGATGTAAAAAATAAATTACAAGTTAACTACATTATATTGAGGATGCAGATAACTTTGGAAATAATTATAGGTGTAATCAGCCACTTGAAAATAAAATGAATCCAATTAGACATGAATGACAAAACATGATGGCAGAAGGTCTCCATTTTGATGCTCTTTTCTTAATCCATTCAGACCACTGAGGACTCACGAACACTGGTCCAGTAACTGAAGATAATGCTGGACTCACTCTCCTGGAAAAATCATTTTATAATTTGACAGCTTGGATTAATGGAACAATGATATCAATGAAAAATATTACATTTATTTCTTTTTTCATGGTTAGGAGTAGTCAATATAGTAATTTAGAGGATTTTTCAGGGCTGATGACTGTCCTTAGAAGCTTAGGGCCCATCCATGCCCTTTGTGTTTTCCCTGATGGCAAAATGCATACTTTTACCTGTGGTCAGCAAGGGCTGCCTGTGGGAAAAAAGGAGTGGTAGAATGGTGAAGATGTTGGTAGTAGAGGGTTATGTGTGGGCAGCACGGCCAACATTGTCCATTTCTAAAATCAGATGGGCATGGATTCACATTCCAACTCTGCCACTTACAAGTTGTGCAATTTTGACCGGGTTTAAAAAGTGCTATCTCCGTTCCTCCAAACTTTAGATTTTTAGATAGCAGAAGGGAGAATTATTTCTTCCTCCTGAATCATTGACCAACAACACCAACACTGATTCAGAATATAGAATATACTTGGTGTTTATCTGCTGCAGAAAAGCTTCCCTGGTATGCTAGCTCCTTTACTGAAACTATTCAGGAAAGTATCAGTAAGCAAAGGAAGTTAAGAAATCATTACCTTACTGTCGTCATCAATGCATTCAGGAGTTGCTCTGCATTTGGTAAGTTATCTGTCTTTCCAGATTTAACACAAGTCACCCTGGCAGTGGAAAAAAATAGAAAACACCTGGATAACCAAAAGGGCCTAGGCAATCCTTTGTAATTCTTCGGACAGGGCCATCTGTATATTATTTTGAATACCATAATAATATAACCAATAATTAGCACTGATTAAAAAAGTACGAGGAATCTTTATTCTCGTGATGCCTGTAGAGAGATTGTGGAGTTTCCCCAAACTGATAGTTTGTGGTCTTCACCACTTCTGAGGAAGCCAAAGTTCACGAAGTGCTCCCACTATGCCCCACACTGACCCAGGAATTGAGCTGGACAAAAAGTAAATTTTCTTCTAAAGAAAAAAAGAGTCGAAGGATAAAAATATTTTTTCTTCCAATTGATAACTTCGAGCACTTACTATATTCAAAGCACTATGCTAGACCACCTGGGAAGTATGGCATTGTGTAAGACTCAATCTTTTTTCTACAGGAACTTCCTTTTTTCTACAGGAACATACATCTAGTGGATGGGAAGGGGCCCAAAAGTAACTTTAATTCCAGGTAGAATGAGGGTAAGCAGTAGAGGTTGGTTAGAAGTTCAAAGGTGGGGTCAGGAGGTGACGTCTTAGAGTAAGAGCATAGGGAACCTTGAGGAAATAAGTGGCATTTGAGCTAGACCTTGATAGATTATAAAATTTTGAAAGAGGAGTGGAAGAGGAAAGAAAAAGTAAGGACTTTCTTAGATGAAAGGAACAGTGTAAAAAAGGTAAGTTTTGCTCCCTTTCCCATGGAAAATGCATGAGGTCAGAGACAGATGAGAGTGCGGAGAAGAAGTCAGAGTTAAGAGTAATCAAGATAGATGCAGGTGACTTTCCCTTAGGCTCTCACCATTTCCAGGCAAGCAATCCCTACAATTTCCAAAGGTAAGCTCTGAAATTCTGTGCCTGAGGCTTTCTGTAGTTGCCAGAATCTCTGCAGCCCATTGCAGGGAAGGCTAGAAAGGTGGAAAAGTTAATGACTCTTGGAGACAGACCTACGATAAAAATACTCTTGTTCCCTTCCCCATAGTCTGAATAATTTCGAGAAGTGTTTAGCACTGTATTCTAAGCAACAGTGAGCCCTAATTACCCTTGAGGTACCCAGCTTGACAACACATTTTTTTATTGGCTTTCTTCCCGTCACTGTATCATCTCCATTCCCTTATTGACACTTCCTAAAATCATCTCCCATATAAACTATTTGCACTCCCATCCCTGTCTCAGTGTCAGCTTCTGGAGGAATGCCTACTTGCGTCAGTTTTTTTTTTTTTTGTTCTCCATTTGATGTGTAATGGAGATCTTACTCTGGATCAGATGTTCTAGAGTGAGTTTTCTGCCCAGGGGAAAGAAAATGTCCTAAGAGACATTTGGCAATTCTGGAAACATTTTTATTTGTCACAACCAGGGGAGATGAGGTACTACCTGCATTTAGTGGGTAGAGAGCAGGAATGCTGCTAAAGATACTCCAATGAACAGGATGATCTCACACAACAAAGAATTATATGACCCAATATGTCAACAGTGCCAAGGTTGAGAAACCTTTCTCTAGATTTATCCAGTTTAGATGACAATTTTGCAATCTTGAAATCTTTATACTTTTCACTAGTTCTAAAATACAGCAAACTACAAAGCTGTTCATTAAGAAATCTTTAATGATGGATTAATAAGGTACAAAGAGATAAAAAGATATAATCCCTAAGCTTCTACTTTATCAGGAAACAACAATGTCTTATCACTAGATAGCAAATATTTGACACATCTGCCTGATTATTTGATAGGTGTCCTGTACAGTCATGTTCATTGAGAGGTGATCTATTACATCTGGTTTCCATCATTGGCAAAGATATCCTATTTTCTTATCTTCTTTAATTTCCTTCACAGTGTGTTTGAGCCTTGAGCAGCTGTTAAGATAAAGCAATCCAACATTATTAAGTCCTTGGTGAGCATTTATCATAGGAGTAAATTTGCAGAAAGGTGTCTTTTCTAGTTTTGAACCCAATGAAGAGCTAGATAATGTTCGAATCAAATTTTTTTAAAAAATGAATTAACATTATCCACCTCAAAAATCACAACAAACAGCAGGTTGCAAGCATATTAAGAGCATTCTTACTGAAAAGAATAAAGATTTATTGCCAACTGTGAAGGGGCAGATTTGATGACTGATAGAAAAATCACACTGCTTTGTCAGTTCACATAAATAATAATTCATCAAAGAAATGTGTTGATGAGTTCAGTCTGGTTTGAATTTAAATCATAGTGAATTCTTTGGAAACAGCTGAAATACCTGAGCCTCTTTAAAAATCTCCAGCACCCTATCTAAGCATACAGACAATCCTTCTTAAGTTATATAAGGAATCTTATCAAAAACAGCAAGAATATTCATGCTCAGAGATGCATAAAGGCTGACTGTATTTACCTTGAGAAAAACACATGTGGGTGCTCATGAAAGTCTGATAAGTTCTTCAGAAATTTGATCTGAGTTCACTTTTGCAGTAGATGCTCAACAAAGTGGATGAAGGGGTCAGGTGAGTGTTTACCAGACACAAAGAACAATAACAAGGGTTGGCTGATCAACTTTCTCAGATAATTACTGTTCAGCGAGAAAAGATAAAATGTGGTATTTTCTTTGGTTAGCATTACACCCTTGGGCCACCCCAATCCAAAGACTCTCTGTGCTGCCGATGAATTGATGGAATCTGACAAGTCAGTGTGTGTATCTGGCAGCCAGGTGTCTTGGTGTGGGTGAGACAGGAGCTAACAGAGTTGATACATGGGAATATTACTCCCAGATGTTCTCCAAAGGGAAAGAACAACTTTCTTTCAACAAGGACAACCTGCCCTTTCAAGATGAGTCCTATGGCATATGTGTGGCGGTTAGTTAGCGCTCTGAGAAGCAGCAAAGCATCATGGGTGCCATTTTTGCCAGAAAAACAAATAAACATTTCTAATGGGTTCTGTCCTATCCCTTAGTAAAAACCAGTGGCCTGTGTCTGGAGGTCACTCAAGACAAATGAAAGAAAGAAATTTTCTGATGTTGGGAAGATAAAGAAGAAAGAGCACAGTGAAGATGCATGGTGTCGATTTTAAACTGAAGAGAAACCTAACCAAGCTAAACCTGTCACAGTCAGTTATAGCCCTTGCTATAAAAGCCTCTATGGAAAAAATACAACCAACAGTTAATGTCCCTCATGTCAGTACTCTAATATCCATAGCCTGCCAGGTCTCAAACTCTTTCATGTCAATTGGAAACAAATATTAGACAATATTTTCATTTATATTTAAGAAACTTTGGTTTTAAATATGAGTTGCATTAAGAAAATTTTCTCAAGTTGTCAGTTCCACAAATTTCTTAGCATTCTTTAGGTCTTCTGAATTCAGTAATGCAATTTTTCTTCATAATTTATTTTATGTTCCCAGATTACACATCCTGAATATGACACACATAATATGCCTAACTGCACTCACAAAATCTAAATCCATGGGTAATGGAACAATTTAGGGAAAACACAACAGATATTGAATAAACACGGTTTATTCTATGTACATTTCAAGGGAATAAACCTAAGCTGTGATTCTATGATCTTCTAGTACTCTATCCTGTAGACAATATCTAATAGAAAAGCTTATCTATTTTTATGAACAAAATTTGTTTTATTCATTCTATTAAATAAAATTATCATTGCTTAGCTGTCAATAAATAAAATAAATTGATATGTTTTTATTCCCCATTATTGTTTTCAGCCTTCCATCTTCTCCAAAACAGAAAAAAAGATATAACTTTCCTCTAAGAAAAACAGTTTGTATTGCAGGTTCTGGCTAAAATAGTCTGGGAGAATCCTGATAGTATTTTAGTTACTTCAAACTCATCATTTCAGGTTATATCAACCTAACTTTCTGTAAAATTTTTGATACTATAACTTTAAAAAATTAAGTTCAACTCCTGGTATTTAAAAACCTGTAGCCAATTTAGTATTATTTTTTAGTATTACTTTTGCATTGTTATGTATTAAAATTTTTGTTAACTTATAAAAATATCCAAAAGCATTTATAATTTTCTTTCAGGGATGAAATATGATGGATAAACTCTGCCCATATCAATTCTATTTATTTTTACATATATATATCTCATATATACACATATATGATATATATCCATATATATGATTATATATAATATATAGTGTGTGTGTATATATATCTCTCTTAATTTTACACTGACGCTTGTGTCAGTTTTAAATTTATTGTCTTTTAGCTCCAAATATGTGCTTTCTTGTTCTGCTTTATGAAAATGGAACTGGACCCTGTAAACTGTTCTCCTTTGCCAGTGGGCATGACATTTGGCTTTATCAGTAGAAGACTGATTCTGGTTCCCTATTTTGTAAATCAACTTCCGCCGCATTTTCAGGTCAGGTTTTCCCCAATCACGAGCAGCTTCTTAGAAGCTCTAGGGTCTGTGGTAGCTTTGGTTGAGCCCTTAGACTGCACCCTCTTTGAAGAGATCTGAATCTCAGTCTTGGGGAAACCCTGTTCTAAGTCTCTGGTCTCTTTATTACGGGCTTTTCTTAAGTCTGGAGGTAGTAGCTGATTTTTCTGCAGCTGCATATTCTTGGCTGCTTAGAGTTCTCTTTGAGTCTTCTTAAGTGGTTAACCACATTTTACTAGTCAAATTTATTTATTTATTTATTTATTTTTGACATGATCTCACTCTGTCACCCAGGCTGGAGTGCAGTGACAGGAACACAACTCACTGCAGCCTCGACCTTCTGGACTCTCTGAGGGGAAACCCTTGCTTCTACATTTTTAATTTTTAAAAATCCCTTTGGAATTTTATACAGTGATCCATATTTATTAAATGCTTCTAACTGATGATGAAGAAGAGACAGACATTAAGAATCTCATTCTTAAAAGGAAGCTTTTTTGGGGGAGAAAAAGACTTACAGACAAGTAAATTTTATTATTAGAGTATGATAAGCATTGCTATAGAAGAATGTGCAAGATACAATGATAGCACCCCATGTTGGATGGGATTAAGGGTGGGGATCAAACAGACTTTACAGAGAAGTTGTCATTAAGATGAATCTTCAAGGATGCAAAGATGAAAGGTCTACATAGCTTAGGAAGGAGATGGCAATGCAGACTGAGGAAAAAAGTAAGAAGATGTCAAGAGAAAAAAAAAAAAACATATATATATCTCTCTCTCAAAACAAGGCAAACTTGAGGAATGCCAAGTAGTTCAGCATTGCCCTAATCTGCAAGATGTATGTGTGTGTGTTTGTGTTGTGGGATGGTACTGTAGGGAGGGGAAATGGCAGCCTTGAGAACAGTGCAAAATGAGCCTGGAGGGGTAGGCTAGCTGCAGACCAGAAAGGACTTTGCATGTCATGCTAAAAAATTTGGATTTCATTTCACAGCAACTACAAACCCAAAAAATGCAAGAGAAATTAATGTATACAAGAAAGTTAAAAGTAATTTGTTTTAGGCACCTTCATTATGTAGAATCTACTATTGAAGGATTTAAATAAATTCAAATACTCAGACTTGGCCTGAAGTTAAAAGAGGGGAGACGACCATATATGAAATATTTAAGTATTAGAAAGTAGCAAGAAGCACTAAATTGAATGACAAAGACCAAAACGTGCATTGGAGTCTGAAAGTGGGAGAAGTCAGAGTAATTAGGGAGAGGGTAGAACTTGGGCAGGGTCCTAGAGCACTGGAGGGACTGCATTTTAGGAAAAGATCAGAATAAACAGCCTTTTAGACCAGGGGAAGCATGACCACAGAATGGCTTGGCAGCAGGAGAGAGCCTGAGCTGAAAGGGGATGTTGACAGAAAAGGTTAAGAAAACCAAACACCGCATGTTCTCACTCATAGGTGGGAACTGAACAATGAGATCACTTGGACTCGGGAAGGGGAACATCATACACCAGGGCCTATCATGGGGAGGGGGAAGGGGGGAGGGATTGCATTGGGAGTTATACCTGATGTAAATGACGAGTTGATGGGTGCTGAAGAGTTGATGGGTGCAGCACACTAACATGGCACAAGTATATATATGTAACAAACCTGCACGTTATGCACATGTACCCTAGAACTTAAAGTATAATAATAATAATTTTTTTTAAAAAAAGAAAAGGTTAAGATTGTAAGACAGAGCTTCTGGAAAGACAAACGTATGGCACTGTGTCTCTACCTCCCCCTTCCACAACCATGCCACCTCTCTGTTGCTGCTGAGCCCAGAGGCAGCTCCAGTTCTCTCTGAATCCATTGCTCAAGGAGCCATTTCAAATCAGGAGTTTATTCTCTAGGATACCATTATAAATTTTTGACTGGTGAATTGTTGATTATACAGATTTTTCTGATCTTATTGTTGTAGATGACTGATAGAAGGGAGGATCCCCAATGTGGAAGCCAGAAAATGTTGAAATGTCCTTTTATATTTAAGTTGCATTTCAGGTGTTGAGAGGTTACATGTTTCAGCTGTTAGTTTGGAAAACATAAGGCATACTTGCATTAAATTTACATTGATTCTATCTCCAAAAGAAGCAGTGCCATAACACACCAAATGTCATACATCAGAATGTCATACTGAGAAAGAACTGTTTCACATTTCTGTTTCTCCCTTCGGATATGACTGACCTCAGACACAGGAATTCAGAAATCTCACTGCCTGCCCCTTTGCCATTAAGAAAACAGATACTGGCTCCCCAAACCCATGATGAAGAAAGAGGCTGGAAGAACTCTCAGAAGAGTTTTCAAGACTATGAGTGCCCTTGCCAAAACCCAGTGGAAAAGTCCCTAGAGAAACAGAGGCCATAGAAGTTTAAAGGTTTGGTTATTTTTTAAAGTTTTTACTACCTTCCCAGTAAATAGTGCCTTAATTCTTCATTCTTACTAGCCAATTGTCATTTAGCACCCCATAATTCTCTTATTAAAACCTAGAGGGAGAGTTCTTATTTTCAAGGATGGGTAAATTTAACTGCCTTGCTCTCTCCTACAACTTTGCAAAGTAGTTCAGGGGGCAAAGTTCTTCTCATTTTTTCCCCCTGAATATATTCCTCTTTTATTGTACAACATAAAACCTTAACTACTGAGAATCAAATGTACCATAAGAGAAAAATACCTCATTGCAAAGTAATTGCACAGTGGAAACAACCTTAGACATAATCTCTAGCCTTGGCTCTATGGAGGTGTAACTAATTCTTTGACTCTCAGAAAGCTTTTCAACCTCCTTGTCTTCTCTTTAATTAGTAAATGTGGATAAAGGGATATATATATGTGTGTGTGTATATATATATACACACACACACACAAACACACACACATATATATATTTATATATATGACTACTATCAGGATGAAATGAGATGATAGATACCGAGAGTGGTTTTCAAACATGTTTCTTATAGTAACATAAGAAATTATTCTCTGTTATTCTAATTTATAGTTTTCCTTATGTACGCTTATGATCAAGAAATCTAGATGATGGTGTGGGAAAATATTTCCCTAATGTAATGACATAGATGCATGGTGGTATTTTCAGTGGACTGTACATTTTATTGCCCCAGTTGCATGTACAGTGATATACCAGCCAGAAGACCAGTGATTTTCTACGTGGCTGCATCTTCATCTTCACTCATTCATTTAACAAATATTTATTGAATGCCTACTATGTGCCAGGCATTGTTTCACATACTGAAGATACTGCATAAAGAGATGATGCGTCTTCTTTCCTGTATCTTATTTTCTAATTAGAAAAGACATCAACCAGTAAATAAGCAGTATGCCAGGTGGTATTAAGTGTAATGAGGAAAAATAAAGCAGGAAACGAGAATATTAAGCAGGAGTCAGCAAACTACGTCCAACTGACCACATCTGGCCTGCTGCCTGGTTTTGTAAATAAAACTTTATTGGAACATAGCCCCCAGCATTCATTTACACTTTTCTCATTAGCTACTTTAAGTTAAATAGTTGAAACACAGACCATCTGGTCCACAAAGCCTAATATATTTGCTCTCTGGCCCTTTACAAACAAATTTGAGGTTTCTGATGTTGGCCATCGAAGGCTGTTTCAAGAACTTTAACTTTTATGCTGAGTGAAATATAATGACCATGGTGGGAGTAACTTACTCTAACTTATGTTTTAGAAACATTATCCTGGTGGCTGTGATGGGAATGGACTCAGGAGCAAGCGTGGAATCTGAGGATGGTTTTGAATGTGGCTCAACACAAATTCATAAACTTTCTTAAAATATGAGATTTTTTGTGATATATATATACAT
>NW_012110474.1:1663889-1664533 GCF_000951045.1 Mandrillus leucophaeus
AGACAGTGTGGTGATTCCTCAAGGATCTAGAACCAGAAATACCATTTGACCCAGCAATCCCATTACTGGGTATATACCCAAAGGATTATAAATCACTCTACTATAAAGACACATGCACACATATGTTTATTGCAGCACTATTTACAATAGCAAAGACTTGGAATCAACCCAAATGCCCATCAATGATAGACTGGATAAAGAAAACGTGGCACATATATACCATGGCATACTATGCAGCTATAAAAAAGAATGAGTTCATGTCCTTTGCAGGGACATGATGAAGCTGGAAACCATCATTCTCAACAAATTAATACAGGAACAGAAAACCAAACACTGCATGTTTTCATTCATAAGTGGGAGTAGGACAGTGAGAACACATGGACACAGGGAGGGGAACATCACACACCAGGGCCTGTTGGTGGGTTGAGGGCAAGGGGAGGGAGAGCATTAGCACAAATACCTAATGTATGTGGGGCTTGAAACCTAGATGATGAGTTGATAGGTACAGCAAATCACCATGGCACATGTATCAAATAGGCACATGTATACCTATATAACAAACCAGCAGGTTCTGCACATGTATCCCAGAACTTAAAGTAAAACAAAATAAAATAAAATAAAAAAACAACAGCCAAAAAAAAAAA
>NW_012110474.1:1664879-1666330 GCF_000951045.1 Mandrillus leucophaeus
TTTATAGCGCATCAGCTGTTGTTAGTGTTAGTGTATTTTATGTGTGGCCCAAGACAAATCTTTTTCTTCCAATGTGGCCCAGGGAATCCAAAAGATTGGACACCCCTGATTTAGACAGTGATTGCGGTGATGCAGGGGAGAGAGATATCATAGAGTAGTAAGGATGAGAATGAGGTGATAACAATAAGGATTAGTTCCTGGATATAGTTTTGAAGTTAATGCAGTGAAGGATTACGGTTTAAAGAGTTAGAAGGTTGGAATTTCCATCAACTGAAATGGGGTAGCCGCTAGAGAAGCATGTTTGGGGATGGAAATTAGCAGTTTGGTTTGTACATAGTAGGTTTGCAATATCATGTGGCCATTGAACTAGACATGCCAACAAGTCAGGGGACTATGTGAGCTCAGAATTCAGGGGTGAGGTCTAGGTTGGAGATAAAAATCTCATATTTACCTACATACAGGTGAGGTTTAATGCCATTAGATAGAACAAACTCATCAAGAGAACATTTTTTTGCTCTATTCCATCTGCCAGTTAGTGCTCAGATGGCTTCTTTATTTGCTGGACTGTTTTTGCTAGATAGAGTTTTAGGTAGTGGGACATATGCTTTTTGCATATTTCTTGATAGCATTTTGATTTATTATCCTGTTCCTACTTTTAGCTTGAAGTAAGTAGAAAATGGATAATTTTTTTAGTTAAAAATGATATCCTGGGCCTAGTTTTGGAAAGCAAAAATCCTGTAAAATGTGTGTCCGCTTCAAGAAGTCAGAATCATTTTACCCAGGCACATTTTTCTTGGAATGGGTAAAGCGAAGAGAATAAGTTACATTTATTAAATACCTACTATGTGCCAGTGATTTTACAAACAATAGTTCATTCCAGGGTTCTGTTTTTGAATTTGCAAAATTGGGAGGGAATTACTCTCATATTTCTATTATTTTTTACTTCCAGATGGAAATTCAATAAGGACAATTTCTGTCTCTTACTATTTCAACATCTCTCATATCAGAGAAAAATTGAAAATAAAATTCCAAATTAGTGCAAATGCATTCCTGACTTTCATGAGTTCACTTTTGGTCACTTCTAAATCAGCATTCTATTTATTGGAACAGGTTGGTTCTTTCCACTTATTGGTGTTCTCTTTCCAAGGCTCAATAAAATTCCACAAAGCATCAACCTGAAGAATAACAGTCATGCAAAAAAGCTCATCATCACTGGTCGTTAGAGAAATGCAAATCAAAACCACAATGAGATACCATCTCACGACAGTTAGAATGGTGATTATTAAAAAGTCAGGAAACAACGGATGCTGGTGAGGCTGTGGAGAAATAGGAACACTTTTACACTATTGGGAGTATAAATTAGTTCAACCATTGTGGAAGACAGTGTGGTGATTCCTCAAGGATCTAGAACCAGAAATACCATTTGACCCAGCAATCCCATTACTGGGTAT
>NW_012110474.1:1666914-1690950 GCF_000951045.1 Mandrillus leucophaeus
AAAAAAAAAAAAAAAAAAGGAAATAGGCATATTTGTAGCCATGGACTATGCAAGAGTGGAGGACACAGTGTAAATTGTTCAGCTCTCTTGATTAAAATGCACATATATTAAATATAGCTGAGAATGTAAAGAAATGCAATCTACTTGTGGATCATCAATCTGGAATCACCCCTCATCACCTAGAGCCAGGTTTCTCAACCATAACACTATTGGCACTCTGGACCAGAATTTTTTTTTTTTTTTTTTTTTTTTGCTTTAGGGGACTGTGCTATGTAGGCTGTTTATTTAGCAGTATCTTTGGTCTCTACCCCTAGGTGCCACAAGCAAACCCCTCTCATCCAGTTGTGACAAGTAAAAATATCTCCAGAGATTGTCAAATGCTTTCTGGGGGTGGGGGTTGGGGGTGGGGTGGGGAGAGTTGATAATCTAGAAGTTAAGTTCTATTTCTTTTAGTCTAGCATTGAAAGTCCTCTACGGTTTGGCCCAGTGTGGTGTCTCATGCCTGTAGTCCCAGCACTTTGGGAGGCCTAGGTGGGTGGATCATGAGGTCAGGAGATCTAGACCATCCTGGCTAACATGGTGAAACCCCGTCTCTACTAAAAATACAAAAAAAGTTAGCCGGGTGTGGTGGCGGGCACCTGTAGTCCCAGCTACTGGAGAGGCTGAGGTAGGAGAATGGCGTGAATCCGGGAGGCAGAGGTTGCAGCGAGCCAAGATTGCACCGCTGCACTTCAACCTGGGTGACAGAGTGAGACTCCGTCTCAAAAAAAAAAAAAAAAAAAGAAAAAAAAATGTTTTAATAAACAAAATAAAAAAGTATAGGTTTTATAGCATGGCCAAGATGGATTCTAGTCTTAGTAGTGCCACTTACATCAGCACTGTCCAATAGAAATATGAGATATATGTGCAAATTTAATAGTTTCTAGTAGCCACATTAGACAAGTAAAAATAAAAGGTGAATTTAATTTGATTAACATTTATGATGTAGCCCATTACATCCAAAATGTTATCATTTCCATATGTAATCACCATGAATGATGAAAGAGGTATTGTACATTCTTTTATCTATACCAAGCCTTTATAATCTGGTGTATATTTTACTCTTACACACATCTCAGCACAGAGTAGGCATAATGCTCAGTGTGCTAGTGGCTGCTGACTTGCACAGCATGACCTTACATCTATTTTTCCATCTCATGGATGCTGTTATGTTTAAACTGCTTTATCATCAAAACCAAACCCAACTTTCTCCCCATACACCTGCTTCTTCTAGCTCCCCATCTGGACTAAGGCCAGCAGCATCCATTTGAGCCAGAGGCCCCTGCAGCATCTTGGCTTGGTCCCCATCTTGGCTTTTGTTCACACATCCACATCCAAAAGATCTCCAACCTCTGTCAATTTTAACACATATTTTCTCAAAAGACTTATTTTCGATAATCCCATGGGCATAACCTCACTTCAGGTTCCAAAGGACTTTGTACCCCACTTCCCTCACTGCAGCCTCTTGCCTGTCCACCCATTCTCCACACTCTGTCCATGCAACACGGGAGCACAGACCTAACTGTGCCATTCCTCAAACCTCCCACAGATTTCAGGAATCAAATCTAACCTCCGGCCCTGTGTTCAACGAAGCAACCAAGTGTGTGCAATCATTCTTCCAGCCTTCTCCTTCCAGTTTCCCCATGCACACCTTATTTCCAGTGTTGCAGACCACTCTCTGTCTCCTAAGGACTCTGCACTTAATTCACTTTTGCTTGGGGCTTTGTCCCTCTGTCTGGGAAGTTCTTTACCCTCTTTTCCCCTTCTTTGCTTGTTGAGCTCTTACTTTACTTTTATGACAAATGGAAACTCCTCTGAGAGGAATTTTTACTTTTATGACAAATGAAAACTCCTCTAAGAGGCTCTTCAGGCTTGGTCTTCCTCTCTCCTTTCCACATCGTTTGTGCCCTCGTGTGTGTGTGTGTGTCAAAGAACATTGGTACTCAACTTCTGATGCACTAGGAAATTCATCTTCTGATCCTTTCTATTCCCCCTTCTGCTCTGTTAACACTAGCAAAACAAATTATTTCCTTTCTTTAGTGAATTAATTTAGAGAGAATTGTTCACTTATTCAACAGGCAAGTGCCCTTTAAAAATAAAAGGGCCCCCTCATCGCCTTAGTATGTGTCACCACAACAAAAGCGTGTACATTTCTTTTTGTTAATATAAGTAGAAGAGTAGATTGTATTAAAAATGCATGTATGTGCTTATTTGTTTTCAATATGCACAAATTTTATTCATCTTTGTGACCCAGGATTCAGAATCCAGAAGTAGGACTAGACTATAATAGGAATGCCGCAAATGTCTCTTTTGAGTTGACATCACTATTTCTGGCCCGTGAGATTCAAAATGAGTCATGGTCTGTTGGGTTTCCTCTTCATCCTTGAATCCAAAACACATCCTCCACTCTCAGAGTCAGGAGTCCAGACACACCGACATGCTCTAACACCTACACCAGGACAGGCACAAGGACAGGCGCAGATACACAGATGCAGGTGCACAGGCATAGAGGGGGTAACTTGTTAAAAACTAAACCTACCTTGAGCAACTTTTTCATAACTCTGGCTAGAAAGAAACTATTAAGCTCTCCAATTCCCAGTTTTAGAAAATATTGTAAAGCGCAGTTTTAATCAAATTTTTAGAAAAGTGTTATTAATAAATTGAAATAGTGACTCTTTGGAATTTTAACTTTTCCAATTTCCCAGGTTCAAAGTTTGGTGCTGAACAATATACAGTAAAATAACCAAGTCAACTAGGAGAAGAAGAAATGGAGGGTCATTGAAAAATATCACATATAATTATAAATTTTAGTTATTTCTGTACCCAACTATTTGTATTATTTAATTATTGTCAATGATATCTTTAGAAATTGGGTTTGGGAACTGGCAGTATCCGGTAGTATATTTTAAAAGAGAAATAGGATTAAGTAGCTTGCAACTTGCTCCCAGGTAGTTTGGTGATGGGACATGTTGATGACATTTAGCTGGGTACATCCAGCTAGAGTGAAAACAAAACACAAAGGTAAAATTGTCATCTGAAAAGGATATTTTCATTCTTTGAAAACATTCCTGTGGCTAAGGCTAAAATTAATGCACTGGAGGTTTTCTTTAAATAGAAATTCTTAATAATATTTGAGCAGCTGGTGCAGTAGATGTCAATGTACAACCCTCACGACTTTATGTTGTTTTTGAGGGTTACAATTAGCCCTTTATTAAAATAAGAAGAAGAAAAGGGTATAATATTCAATTAATAGTGATTTTTTTCCACACAGCATAAATTCACATTTTTTAAAATTTAGAAATACATGTTAAATATCAATCTCTTATGCTTGAAATTAGTAAAAGTCAGGAATGAATGTATAAAAGACGTTCTCAGTTTGGGTCTTGAATTCTCTTTTGCCATTAGCATTTTCAAGGCTTTGTTTGTGTGTTTGTTTGTTTGTTTGTTTTTTGTACACATCTACCACCCAGACGTAACATCTCACTTGACCCAAATTCAGGACCCAGTTCTTTCAAAAGAGCCACGGAAGGTTGTTTCTTATCTGCACATTGATATAAGCACTGCTTCATGTAAATGGTAATTACTTCTATGTGGCACCAATTCCTAGTTACTTGCTTTTGACTGGAGAACAAAGACACAAAAACACACAAAGGCACAATCTAGGTGGGGTTGCTCGGTTCAAGGACTTTTTTAAAAATCAGGCCCAAAGGGGTATTGTTATTTGATTCCTTGGTTTGCTTGTTTTACCTCTAGACATTGTGACGTCAAAAAAAGATTGGGAGAAATGGAGGATGGTACTAACATTACTGAATTCATGTGATGTTAAGCACCATGTCAGGTTTTTTACATGAATTATTTCAATGTATAAAAATTTTATGGGTTAAGTATTATTTTTAGCCCCAATCTTCAACTCTAACAATAAAGAAAATGAGCTTTGGAAATGCTGTCACTTGTCTAAGGTCCCAGGGCTAACATGTCTTAGAGCTGGGATTCAGCTCATTGTCCCTACTGGAGCATATGACCTCCCATCATGCCAAGACTGAGTCACACAATGGAATAAATTATGTGCAGTTCACAAACAGTTAATTTAAGCAAATGTAAGTAGACACACACAATGGGGGCTTGTACCAGCTCAGAAGAGCTGATAGTTAAATTTTCAAGTGCCAGTTGTTATACATAGACATTAATACAAATTAAATTCTATAAACTTAAAATTTAATAAATTATGTTTTTAGAAGGTAATAAAATTCAAAACTTATATCTCCCCCATTACTTTTCTCTATTTTACCATTATATGTGTTCTTGAGGTTATTAATGTCTATTGGGTGGAAAAACCATATAATGATGTGCAACTCCACATTTAATGGCTTTCCCTTGTTGCTTGAAATTGTCCCCCACCCCAGGAGAGCAAATTGTTCATGTTTACCAGCACACCACTGTGCATAGCTCTTATAAATAATGTGCATACTTCGATTGTTTTATGGTTCCTCTTTGTATGAACTCATGAACATTCAATACATATTTACTCAGAACTCACTGTGTGCCAAGTATTGCTGGACACACTTCCACAAGCATTATCTTGTTTATATCTCTTAAAACAGCTTAGAGGTAGATCTCATTGTTTTTATTTTACAGATTAAAAATTCGAATTTAAAGTAGTTGAGTAACTTTTTAAAGGTCACAGACCTAGTAAGTAGTGGAGCACAGGCTTGACTCCACGTTGTGTGAATCTGTCCTTAACACCACAGCTGCAGTGACTGACTGTGTAAAGAGCCCAGGACAGAATTATAGTCAAGGGAAAACATTCTATTGAGGCTCTGCTGCTTCTTCACCTGTTTTACTACCACTATATTCATTTGAGTAAACAATCAACATATCCATTTGAATGCAACATGACAGTCAATAATGTTGAATAGAAAAATGAAGGCTAGAGTAGAGGATGAGAGGAGCTGAGGGAGAAAAGGTAAAAACAAGTGGCCATTCAGACTAGCTGTGTCATGCAAGGAAAAGATTTGTAATGTCCCTGTACCAAAAACTGGGTGACATTCAGACTAGCTGTGTCATGCAAGGAAAAGATTTTTAATGTTCCTGTACCACAAACTGGGTGATCCAGTTGCAACATTCTGAACACAGTTTTCCCAGTAAGAATTTTATTAAGAAGAAAAAGAGCTGATGACACCTTTTTTTTTTTTTTTTTTTTTTAAGCACAGTAAGGCAGTCTTCATTCAGGACCTTCATGGTAGATATCGAGACCACTGCAATGGGATTTTGCAGTTGGGGAGAGAGATTGGACTAGAAACTGATTACAGCTTGGGCAAAGTAGGAATTTATAGCCAAGGAGCAGGGTAGGGGTCAGTGATGGAAAATTACTGAGAGGAAACATCAGGGGTAAGAACAATTCTGGTTAAACTAACCTAACAGGATTCTTGCTGAAGACAAGTCAAGGTGGTTAGACATCACCTGGAGGATGACAGAGGATAAGAAGGCTGATCAAACACTGAGGATGATCAGATATTGAGGCTGTGGGAAGGATTCTTTCAAATTTGATAGGGTTCTTTGCTCATACTGGATTTTACAAGGAAGTACATAGATGAGCCTAGGAAAGGTTCAGGAGTTTGACCAAGCAGAGAATCTTTGTCAGTCTCATACTCTTGTCCTTTGAACACCCTAAGCCCATTTCCTCATTTGGTTGACTTGCGGTTCATTATAGTACCTATTCTAGAGTTGATTATGGTATGGAATGCTCAGCTGTTACTTGGTAATATAGAGTCAAAGTCAAGGTACGTATGTGTGTATATAATATATATAATATGTTATATATATTTTCTAAAATATCTTTCAAAGTAGAAATTTTAGAGGTGCTTAAATGGAAAGTCTTAGTTTTTATAATTTCCAGAAAGCAATTTCATAGGTCAGAAACACAAACCCCAGAATCTCGGTAGTTTAATACAACACCACTGAGTGAACAAGGTTTTCTGCTTGCTCACATCATAATCTGAGGCAAGTCAGGTGTTAGTGGTTTGGTGGTTCTCCAGTGATGTCTCAGGAATCCAGATGCTTCAGTTTTCCAGTGACTCCATTTCAGAGTTCTTCACTTCTAGCCAAGGCATCAGTGGAGAATTTGCATCTGTTCTTAGCTGCTTCAGATCAGACTTCAATTCGCATTCTTATCATTGGGCTTCAGTTAACTGCACACTTAACTGCAAGGGAGACTGGAAAATGTCAGGAAGCATGCGGACAATTGGTCCCAGGGACGGTCTCTTCTGTGTCCCTATAGGATACAAAGCTTTCTTTTATTCCGTCCACTCTTATTTTACTCTCTAGTCAAAGTAGATTTCTCTCTGCCAAATACAGCAGAAGAAATGAAGCATGACTCATTAAGAATATATCTATTCTTTTTCCTAATGGCAAGATTTAGACAATGCAATTTGAAATCAAGTTGACAGAGAATAGTCAGTGTCGTTGAGCTGCTTCGCTTGCAGAGCATTCTCTAAAAAGAAGGCTGTCAAATTTTTCATTATGTTTGCTCCTTAGCATTAAAATCAGAGAACTCCAAAAGAACATTAGAGAAATTTGTCATGGTATTTTTATATATCAGTCAATAAACCATGCCATTTACTGAAGCTTAACTTTCTTCTTTGTGTATTTTATGTAAATTTCTTGCTTTAATTGGCAACATTAAAAATATTATATGAGAGTATTAACTTACTCATTTTAAATGTTTACTAATTTAAAAGTGGACTCTTGGACATTGTCTTGTTAGAATTCCCAAGGCCCAGTGTAAAATTTGGCATTATAAATTAATGTGCGGTCTTAAAACAGCCACTCCTCTAGAGTAGCTAAACCATCATCAAATATTAATACAGGGTTTATGTGACCATTTCTGATTTTTGTCTCAAATCTCACACCAAGCCAGTTAAAAGATACAGAATGATTTGCCAGGAACTAAGAGAGTTCCTGTAACTCAGTACTTTCAAAGCTAAAACCAGGAAAATTCTAGACAAACCACAATGAGTTGGTCACACTCAGTGTTCTTCCTTGAAACACAGTTTTAGTTTCTTGTAATTGACTTTGTATTTTTATCTCAGGTTTTATTCCCTGTTCTATGAATGAGAAAAAGACACTATAATGTAGTATTCAGGCATCTACAAGAAGAGGAAAACAGACCATCCAAATGGATTTCCGATAAGTATGTTTGGGAAAATGAAGGTTTCATCTTGGAAGAGAAAATTCACCATAAATCTCAGCCTCAGTGGAGGAAGTATTCCGTTTTCACAATTAGGTCTTTATACCTAAATATTTTCTCAGTTGATTTTAAATTAATTTTAAATTTCAGATTAATTTGGCATAGCAAGAAAAGCAAATAACAACACAAAGAGAGGAACTTTTGACCTGGCAACCCAAGCTCATAGCATCCAAACTCTCCATTTACCTTTTGATGATAGCTAGCTTGCTGCAATTTTCTTTTTTAGTACCCTCAACAGATGAGATGAAAAGGTGAAACTGCTGGTGTGACATTTAAAAGTTATGATTTTGGCAAGTTTGCTTAAGACAAACATGCTTTGCTTTTAAAATGACCTCTTCTTCTCTTTTTGGTAAACATTTGTGGCCAGGTGCAGTGGCTCACACCTGTAATCCTAGCACTTTGGGAGGCTGAGGGGGGTGGATCACCTGAGGTCAGGAGTTTGAGACCAGCCTAGCCAACACTGCGAAACCTCGTCTCTACGAAAAATACAAAAATTAGCTGGCCATGGTGGTGGGCACCTATAATCCCAGCTACTTGGGAGGCTAAAGCAGTAGAATAGCTTGAACCTGTGCGCAGAGGTTGCAGTGAGCTGAGATCACAGCACTGCACTCCAGCCTGGGTGACAGAGCAAGACTCTGCATCAAAACAAAACAAAACGAAAATTGCATTACTCTTAATATTCTGTTTCTTATATGGAACTTAAGGTTTTGCTGTTGTTTTATTGCCCTTCCCTGGCACTGCTCTGTAGAAATTCACTGACATGTTATTCCCCCTCTGCAAACACGTGGCACTGCGATAGAAAGATAAAATGTAAAATGAAGTCACAAGGAAGTCGAATTCACTTCCAAACAGTGAAGAGAGGAAAGAAAAGTTAGATTTTAGAAAGTGACTTGTGATCCTTAGGTACAGTTAAGTGAGACTGAGAATGAAGTCAACCTAGAGAAAAGCAGAGTTGAGACATGGAAAGAAAGAGAATGTGAACTACTGATGGCATGTGGTGGTGGTGGTGCAGGGAGGACAGCTAGAGAGATCAAGCCAGGATTATATCCTTTGTGACCTTCGATCTAGCCATGACTAATGTATCCCCTGGAACTTTCCAGATAATGCATATCCATATCCCCTTTGTTCTTAAGTCAGTTTATTTTCCAACAGAAAGTCTCCAACTGAAGGAAAGGTAGCATCTTAATAATTGTTTGTATTTTTATGGCTCCTCAGGACTGTGAGCCCTGTTAAGTGACACCATCTCAATTTTGTTCCCTTGAAATGCAAATACTTATTTATTTATTTATTTATTTAGTCATTCAGCAAATGTTGATGGAGTGCTTCCAAGAGGTGGAGAGAAAGGCGGGGGGGATGAAGGACACAGGCTCTGGGGTGGAAGTTCCTCCACTTCTATAATGTCCTGACCTTCCCATTCTTCTGTCACTTAACTCATAAGAAGATTGTTTTGAAGATTAAATCAAGTTTACACCTTTAATATTTAAATGTTAAAAATAGCAGGTACTTTATAACTTTTAGCAATCATTACAATTGGTATCACTACTATTGATACTATCTTTCAAATGTAGGTACAAAGTCTTTTGCAAGGTGCTCTATGATGTAAGTGGGGAAGGGCAGGAGAAGGTAATTTTACAACAAGGAATTGTCAGAGTGGGTTGTAAATAAACACACACTTTATGTGTCATAGTAATGAGTATTTTAAAAATATTTAGGGTATTTAAAAAAAATAGAATTTTTCAAAATGTATTCAAATATGTCCTATATAAATAAAAAGATTTAAAAAAGCAATGTGTAGTGCTTGTCATTTTAAAATAATCATGACTTTATTTTCCTTCTTATTTTATATAAAAGATAGCAAATTATACTCATTGTTCCATAGCTTTCATTTTCATTTAAAATCCATGACATGACAGAAAGTTGCCTTGATTTTTATTTTACAGCTGCTTTGTATTTAACTGATCGGAAGCAACCTAACCTGTATAACCTATGTGCTGTAGATGGCCATTTGGGTTGTACCTGAACTTAGGCTATTCCAGACAATTCTATAACGAGTCATCTTCTATGCATGTCATTTGCACATGTACTAATATAGCTCTGGAAAATGGTATTGCTTTGTCTAAGAGTATATGCATTTGTAATACGGATAAGTATTGCCTACTTGTCCTCCATAGGATACCTGACCAGTAATGAATGAGGATGTTTATTTGCTGATAGTGATTCCAAAAGTGCTAATCAAAATTTCAAATGCTTTCCCTTTTGACAGGTGAAAAGGGTACCACATTTTAGATTTTGTCTTTATTTCTTCAATTGCAGCTAAAGTTGAGCATCTTTTTGTATGTTTAAGAGTCACTGTAGTTCCTTTTCTGTAAACTAGTCTACTCTGACCAGTTTCTACTGGTTGTTGGTCTTTACTTTTTCCAGGAGGTGTTTTATTTATTTATTTATTTATTTATTTATTTATTTTAATTTAGGAGATTAACACAGTCTATAACAGAACAGCAAACAGATTTTTTGTTTGGTTGGTTGTTTGGTTTACAAAGTAGATTTTTCTTGTGTAATACAAAATTTATAAATCAAATTTAAAAATTTTTCCTTTTGTAGTTTATGGGTTATTTCCAGTCAATTTGAATGGTCCTTACCTCTGTAGAGGTATAAAAAGGTAAAATTTTCTTTTGGTATTCTTGTGCTTTAATGTTTTTCACATTCAAATTATTGTATGTTAGGTATTGAACCTGATGTACAGTGGGAAGGACATACCATCTCAGTATCATTTATTGAATTGCTACATTTAGTATAAAATGAATTACTATTTGTGTTTCAATCTATTTCAGGACCTTCTATTTTTGTTGCATTTTTTAAAATAGCTTAGAGGAGTGTGGTGTTTAATAGTAAAGCTTAAAACACCCCAGCACTGGGCATGGCTTGGAGTTGAAGTAGCAAGGATGGGTATGTGATCCCCATGAAGCTTCACATGGCAAAGTGGATGAGCAAAGCGACCATCAAACAGAAGAGACCGGTGGCCTCAGTCAGAGCAAACCCCAGAATGGCACAGGAAAAGAGCTCCTGCTTTGGAGATGGGTCCTGGCATAGCCAATCATCCAGCAACCAAACGCTCTTCCAATGCTGTACCCTGAACCAGTCACACCAACTGTGGTGGCCTTAGCACCAATAAGCTTGCCACTGTGTTAGTGCCCCAGGAGACAATGTGGGTCTGGCCACCTGGAGTAGGAAGCTGCTGAAGGAAGGCTTTTGAGATGTTTTTGCCTACTCAGGAAGGAGGCAGATAGAGGCCTGATTAGACCTCTGGTAAAACAGTGAATCAGAGCTGGAGAAATGAGTAGCATCTCAGTGTTTGCATCGGTTCAACATGCACTCCCACTGCCCTGCTGCCCTGTGCGGCCCCCAGGGCTCACCACTCTCCCATTAGTCTTTCTTGGCCCATGTGTCAGTATGCAGCTGTTTAAAATGGTAAATATTTCTAACCTATTTAAATATTTAGTTGGCTTAGTATCTGCTCATTGTTTTTCACTTTCAGAGCTTTATTGGCCTCTCATCTAACTTTTCATGTAAACTTTAAAATCATCTTGTCTAGTCACATTCTCCCCACAAAAAAGGTGATATTTTTATTAGTATGTCATTAAATTTAGAAATTAACTTTTGGAGAATCCATATCTTTACAATGCAAGGGCATCCTGTCCAAGAACACAGTGTGTCTTTCTATTTGCTTAAATCTACTTTGGGATCTTTCAGAGCTTTAAAATATTGATTCATAGAGGTATTATTCAGTCTTGTCAGGTTTATTTCTAAGCATTTTTCTTTTTCTGTTGCATTTGTGAATGAGGGATAGTGTCATTTTGGGTTTTCCAAGCAGACAGTCATATATCTACAAATAGCTGTTATATTAGACTCTTTGTATGTTGAAAACCAAATTATTTTTAAAATTGTATACTTGTAAATTCTTTCTCTTCTCAGTATTGATTAGTACCTCTAGTACAATATTAAATAATGAGTTAAGGAAATCTTTGTCTTGTTTCCAACCTGTAGTAGATTATACACAAATGAGCTGGTTAAATAGTCTTTAAGAATACCTTTGTGTCTGATGCTAGAGTTTGAAGCCCACAAGGCAGGCAGTTAGGAAGGGAAGATGGATGTAAGGAAGAGAGTGAGGATAAGCTAGAACTAACACTCACGAGGATGGATTACAACACATGCCAATTCTCAGGAGGTGCTGGAAGCCCTCACCTCACAATTAAACAGATAACTGCCCCAGGAGTCAGAGAAGCTGAAGGTCAATCCAGGGGAAGGTGAAGTAGTTGCAGTATTGGCTACTGTTCCATGCCAGTGCAATCAGCTAGCATACCAGTACAACATGTACGAACTACAGAATGGCTGCTGCTCCATTTCTGCCCTCCAAATCTTACACAAGAATCTGTCTGTGACCCACCTTAACTGGAAACCTACAAGGAAGGGAATTTTGGGAAATCAGTTGGTTTAGACAAAGCTAGTATCACATTATAAAGTGACTATACTGATTTAATGGGCCTGTTCTAACATTTTGTTTCATTAAGAATGCTACTTCCTACATCATACTTTTAAAAAAACAGATAAGAATTGTTCTTTTTTTGTTCAAATGTATATTTAGCATTTATTGACATAATAATAAGCTATTTATCTTTGATCTTTTAATGTGGTGAAAATACATAAATAGATTTTAGATACTGAATTATTCTTAGATTCTTGGAATAAACTCCATTTATCATGTCAATTATTCTTTTAAATGTACTACTGAATTCTGTTTGCTGATATTTTACTTAGAAGTTTTAATTTACAAAGCTAACAAATGAAGTTTTTCTATAGATTTTCTATCTTTTCTGGGGTATATTTTAGTAAATTTTATCTAGGTTTTCAAAACTTTTATATAGAGTTGGCCAAAAGAATTTTACATTTATCTCCTAATATTCTCTATTTCTACAGTTATTTTCTTCTTATTTCTTATTTTATTTGCAATTTTTCCCCCTGCATCTTTTTTTTGACTTAAGTTATCTGAGAGATTTTGTTGTTTTCCTCCATTTTTGATGGATTTTCCAATAAGTCTGCTTGAGATTTACCTGTTAGTTCCATGATTTTTATATATATATATTTTTTTGTTACTTCCTGTATCTTTCAAAACTTAATCCCTCCTCTGCTTTCCTTCCATTTTTTTTCAACCTTTATAGATTGAATGTTTCTTAACTTTTTTATTATTTTATTATTTTACTTTTATTTTAGGTGTGGGGGTACATGTGAAGGCTTGTTACATCGGTAAATAATGTGTCCCAGGGGTTTGTTGTACATATTATTTCACCACCCAAGTATTTAGCCCACCCTCAAGTAGACCCCAGTGTTTGTTGTTTCCTTTGTGTTTATAAGTTCTCATCACTTAGCTCCCACTTACAAGTGAGAATATATGGTGTTTAGTTTTCTTTTCCTATGTTAGTTTGCTAAGGATGATGGCCTCCAACTCCATTCACGTTCCTGCAAAAGACACGATTTTGTTCTTTTTTATGACTGCATAACATCCCATGGTGGACATGTACCACATTTTCTTTACCCAGTCTATCATTGATCGGCATTTAGGTTGATTCTTGTCTTCGCTATTGTGACTAGTGCTGCAATGAACATTAGCATGTATGTGTCTTTATGATAGAATGCTTTATATTCCTCTGGGCGTGTATACCCAGTACTGGGATTGCTGGGTAGAATGGTAGTTCTGCTTTTAACTCTTTGAAGAATTAGGATACTGCTTTCCACAACGGTTAAAGTAATTTACACTCCCACCAACAGTGTATACATTTTCCCTTTTCTCTGCAACCTCGCTAGCATCTGTTACTTTTGACTTTTTAATAATAGCCGTTGGGATACGTATGTGATGATATCTTATGGTTTTGATTTGCATTCTGTAACGATCAGCGGTATTGAACTTTTTTCATATGGTTGGCTGCATGTATGTCTTCTTTTGAGAAGTGTCTGTTCATGCCCTTTGCCCACTTTTTAATAGGGTTGTTTGTTTTTCTCTTGTAAATTTGTTTAAGTTCTTCATAGATGCTGGATATTAGACCTTTGTCAGATGCATAGTTTGAGATAGTTTTTCCCATTCTGTAGGTTGTCTGTTTACTATGTTGATAGTTCTTTTGCTGGGCAGATGCAGAAGCTCTTAAGTTTAATTAGATCCCACTTGTTAATTTTTGCTTTTGTTATAATTGCTTTTGGAGTCTTTTTCATGAAAACTTTGTCCATGCCTATGTTCAGGATGGTATTACCTCGGTTGTCTTCCAGAGTTTTTGTAGTTTTGGGTTTCACATTTAAGTCTTTAATCCATCTCGAATTGATTTTTGTATATGGTGTAAGGAAGGGGTCCAGCTTCAATCATCTGCGTATGGCTAGCCAGTTATCTCAGCACCATTCATTGAATAGGGAATCTTTTCCCCATTGCTTGTTTTTGTCAACTTTGTCAAAGATTAGATGGTTGTAGATGGCAGCCTTATTTCTGGGTTGTCTATTCTGTTCTATTGGCTTGGCTCTTTTTTAATTCTTTTTTCTTGAGGTAATATCTAGGTCCACAAGTTTCCCTTTGAGTGTTTCTTTATTGTTTCCCACAATTCCGTTACGTAGTGTTTTACTTATCATGTTTCCTAAACATACTGTGATTTCGGTTTATATTTTTTCTGATAAAATTTTTTTCAGTGTCCAGGTGAAAGGGCCTTTTGGTTTTCAGTTTTTGTTACTTGCGTATTTTTCTATGCGTTGTAATTGAGAAACATTGTCTATATTATTTATCCTTTTGTAAATTATTGATGTTTTTATATGTTCTGATTTTTGTTCATTTTGTAATTGTTTCATGGACTCTTAAAAAAATTTCCATTTTCAGGATGGTGTTTGAATTTCATCAATAAGATAAACTATTTCAATTACACAATTTAGGTTTTCTATAAATATTCTTATATTTTGTTAAGGTGATTGCTAGAGACTTAAAATCAGGTGAACTAAAGACCTCTTCTATTAGTTTTTAAAAATCTATTTTTCTAGTTTACCCTGTAATTTATGTTGCATGAATATTGATGATATATTACTTGGTGGAATGTCGTACCTCTACCTTAAATTATACTCTTTAGAATTATAACGTGCCATTATTTACCTTGTTAATTCTTTTTTGACTTACATTCTACTTTTTTTTTTTTTTTTTTTTGAGACCTCTGTCGCACAGGCTGGAGTGCAGTGCGCGATCTCCGCTCACTGCAAGCTCCGCCTCCCAGGTTCACGCCATTCTCCTGCCTCAGCCTCCCGAGTATAGCTGGGACTACAGGCCCCTGCCACCACGACCGGCTAATTTTTTGTATTTTTAGTAGAGATGGGGTTTCACCGTGTTAGCCAGGATGGTCTCGATCTCCTGACCTCGTGATCCGCCCACCTCGGCCTCCCAAAGTGCTGGGATTACAAGCGTGAGCCACCGCGCCTGGCCAACCTACATTCTACTATTAAGATTTTAATCTTTGCATCTTTAGTTCTCACTTGTCAAAGTTTGTCTATTCTTTTGTTATTCACCTTTCCAAATCACTTTGTTTTAGGTATATTTCTTTCTACTTACTTAAATGGACATACCTTCTTGATTCTGCTAACAAATAAATAATAAATCAATTATAAGTACAATTTGTTTTTGATGGAAATATACACCAAAAATGCCTCACTTCTCAGCCCCAGATGTTGTATGCGCAATACAGTGCTTCTAAAGCTTTATCATGCATTGGAATCATCTGGGGGCGTGTTAAAACACAGATTGCTAGGCCCCACCACTAGAGTTTCTGATTCAGTAGGACTGGGGCAGTTCTAACAAGTTCACAGGTGATGCTAGTGTTGCTGTTACGAGGATCAGATTTTGAGAACCACTGGTACGATAAAGTAGAAAGACTAATCCTATTGATCTATACCAAATTCAAAGACACTTTTGCTCTTCAAAACATCAATAACTCAAGGAAATAAGAGTCAGAGTTAATTGTAATGATATCTACTTTGATAAGAGGAACAGAGCCAAAAAGATAATAAGGAAGAGGTGTGTTTCTAATCACCTCTAAGTTTTTTATTTTAAGAGCTCACAGTCTTCTTGTTTCTGAGGGTCTTTAGCTCTGCTAGATTATAGATGTTATACTGGCAGGCAGGGCCAGTTTCATGGCCATGGGACCTGTGCAGTTGCAGTTGGTTTAATGGTCTTCTGTTTCTGTCTTACAATTCTTAATATCTGAACAAGAGGTCCTCACATTTTTGTTTTGCACTGGACCTCACAAATTACGTAGAAATGTCCTGTTAACAGTAACTGTATTTCACTGACATATCCCCAGTGCCTGGAAGACTGACTGGCATGTATTAGGTGCTAGATAAATATCTATTCGTTGGATGAATACTGTATCCATGGTCTCCTAAGTAATTGGATAAAGTATTTAGATATAGAATTGTGGTTCTTAAACTGTAACATATATAAAAATCCTCCAGGCAAATTTGGTTTGGTTAAAGTACAGATTCTAGGCCCCAGACCCAAGGATCCAAAATTCAGTTGGTGTGAAGTGAGGACTGATAAAGTTGTATTTTAAAATAATTATCTTCCATGATATAGATGCTGGCAGTCTTTGATCCACAGTTAAAGGAAAACCCATATCAAAACAGTACTAAATGGCTTTAATCTTCGTGACCTCACCTGGTGGTTTGAACTTACCTTTCATCTCTGGGGTAAGGACAGGAGCACATTCTTCAAGCTTACTCTTCCTTGTCCTCCAAAATTCAGCTCAGTAATTATTTTATCAATAACATTTTTCTTGACATTGTATTTCCTACTTCCCTTATTCTTTGTCTCTGATTCTCTTGCTTAGTGGACATACATCTTTTATGATGCCTCTCAGCAGTTTTTTCCCCTTCTGCCAGTAACTGCACCCTGAATTTCATCTGGGTACCATCTTTTCTCTCTCTCCCAGTCATGGTGCTCTAAGCAGAGTTGGTTGCTCCCCTGAATCAGAGTCCAAACACGACTATATTTGGCCAATTAGAGCATCACATTCCCCTTGTCGTGGCAATTTGTTAAAGATGAGCAAATGGCCCAATCAGAACTAATGAAAAGTAATAACATTTTACTGGAAGTTCATGAAGAATAAACTTTCAGTTACACTGGAAATAAAACAGAGAAAAAAATGAATTCATCTTGCCTCCATCTGGAACCTGAAAACGAGACCAACCACTGAAAGACAGAAGATCCCAGAGATGAAAAGATCTAGCTCTTTTGATATTACTTGAGCCCCAGATCCAGCTATGAATGAAATTAGCTCCACCCATGAGCTTGTTAGTTATAGAGGTCAATACATTTCCACTTTCCACAATCTAGTTTGAGTTGGGGTTTTTTATAGCCAAAAACATCCTAACTAGTATACATACGAAAGAGTAACTGAGAAATACTCTGGCACTCATTCCACTGAATTATAACTGTGGATACACTTTTCCGTTTTCAAGCCTACTCCATATAAACCACCCTCTGCCCTTAGTATGTTGTGAGCAACTTTACAGAAACAAGTATATTCATTTAATTCCATATCCCCAGAAATTATCAAAATATATTGCAGATATTTGGTACAGAAATATTATTTGTTGAATGAAAGAAAAAATAAGTTAAATGTTCTATTTGCCAGTGAGCTTTCTGAGCATGGAGAGGAATTAAGATGCTTGCCATTTTTATGACTGAACTGTGTTCTCATCCTTTCTTCTTGGATATGTTTTTCTTTATAGTGTATTTTTTTAAATCATTCTCATTTTAAGCAAATCTCTTGACATTTTGTCCTTTAATTTTTATTCTTAGGGAATAGCCCTTTTCTCTTTGAGTTGTGTCACACAACCACCTGTTTTATTACTTATTCTGTTTTTCTGTCTTTGATTACATTATGTAGTGTTTTTATTTAGCAGTTCAGAGTCATTCAGGCTGTTTTCTATAAGCATTTCCACCCACTTATGATACCTCACACCGAATTAACTTCCTGACACCTGGTAACAGATATTTACTATCCATTCTTTAACGTGCATCCAAGACTGTTTCTCTACCAAACCCAGAGCACAACTGAGCAATACTGTTTCCTACAACTCTTTCCACAGATTAGGAAAATAAACAGACAATCTGCCATTCTGCAATCATTTAATTAGCGAAAATACATCAAATGGGCATTACATGTATGATTCTAAGTTAGGTGCTGTAAAGGATACAAAGATGAAAAGCACAGGGCTCTGTTCTTTGGGAACTATGGTGGAGAAGACCGAAGTAAACATACTGCAAGACAAAGTAAAAAAAAAAAAAAAAAAAAAGCTACTTAAGTGTGCAAGAACTCAATGAAAAATAAATGAAAGAGCAGTGATTATATTTGGCTTGGGACCCAGAGATGATTCAGTCCGGACTGTGAATAATGGGTAATCACTTTAAAGGTGGGGACATGGTGCCAGTGGAGGGAACAGTAAGAGTAAAGATATGGAAGTCTCTGTCTTGATTCAATGTTCCATGTTTTTGGTGGACAAATATAGCTATTAGAATAAAATGCAGAGAGGGACATGGTGGGAATTGAGATCAGAACAGGTAGAATATTAGTTTTGCTATTGCTGCTGTAACAAATAACCACAAACTGAGTGCCATGAAACAGTTCTATAGGTCAGAAATGTGATATTGGTCTTATGGAACTAATATCAAGGTGCCAGCAGGGCTGTGCTTCCTCCTGGAACCTGGGGGGAGAGCTCATTTCCCTGTCTTTTCTAGCTTCTTGAGGCCCCCTTTCCCTCCCACCTTCAAATCTCTCTGACCACTTGTATTAGTCTGTTCTCACTCTGCTAATAAAGCATACCCAAGACTGGGTAATTTATAAAGGAGAGAGGTTTAACTGACTCACAGTTCAGCAAGGCTGGGGAGGCCTCACAATCATGGCGGAAGGCAAATGAGGAGCAAAATCACATTTTACATGTGGCAGTCAAGAGAGCTTGTGCAGGAGAACTCTCAATTATAAAACCATCAGATTTCGTGAGACTTATTCACCATCATGAGAACAGTGTGGGGGAAACTGCCCCATGATTCAATTTTCTCCACCTAACCCCACGCTTGACATGTGGGGATTAATACAGTTCAAGGTGAAATTTGGGCAGGGGCAAACCATATCACCATTCTTTCATTGTTGCATTTCCCTCTGATCAGAACCAGGAAAGGTCTTCACTTTTCATGTGATTAGACTGAGCCTACCTGGAAAATCCAGGATAATCCAGGATAATCCTCCCATCTCAAAATCCTTCATCATATCCACAAACTCCCTTTTTCCATGTAAGGTGACATTCACAAGGTTTCGAGAATTAAGAGATGGATGTCTTTGCAGGGGGTTGAGAGGGGCATTTCTCCGCCTACCACAGGTGTTTGAAATCGTAAAGAACTTTGCCGCAATTACTTTAACAATATATTTCAGGCTTGGCAATATGAAATATTACTCTAAAAACAGCAAATGCAATTAAAACAGGTCAAAGCTGAGAGTTCAAAATAATCCAACCTAAATGTTACTGGAAGCTGTGAACTCATGGACAATCAAGTTGTGTTTAAACATTTGCTCAATTCTTGTATTCACCTCTGTTTTACTATGGCTGTTTGCAACCAAATCAATAAGCAAGATTTCTAATTTGCACATTAATATGAGTATTTGTTTTCCTTTCAGCTAATGCCATTAGTGATATAGATGCCACACTGAGTATTTCTGAAGTAGGAAAAGAAAAGTTAATAACACTTCTTTTTTTTTTTTTTTTTTGAGACGTGTTCTAGGTCTGTTGCCCAGGCTGGAGTACAGTGATGCGATCTTGGCTGACTACAAACTCCGCCTCCCCGCTTCAAGCAATTCTCCTGCCTCAGCCTCCTGAGCAGCTAGGACTCCAAGCACACGCCACCACGCCTGGATAATTGTTTTGTATTTTTAGTAAAGATGGGGTTTCACTGTGTTAGTTGGATTGGTCTAGATCTCCTGACCTCGTGATCCGCCCACCTAAACCTCCCAAAGTGCTGGGATTACAGGCGTGAGCCACCACACCTGGCCAATAATATTTCTTTTTAAACGTATAGGTACAAAAACTCTAGCAGACATAATGTTACTAAACATGTAACTTATCAAAGAACTTGCACAAATACATGAAAATTTTTGTTGAATTTAATTTGGTTTATTCATTCAGCCAAGTCACTTTTAAGCAAACGATTTTTAAGCAACGACGATATACAAAGAATTTACATGCTTCTATTCTTTAATTAGTTAGCTAAGTAGGTATTTATGAAGAGCCTACTATGCACCAGGCACTGTTTAGCCACTCTGAATAAAGTAGGAAACAGAATAGGCCGAAATCACTGCCATCATATAATGGAGTGAATGGACAATGTACAAGAAAACTGAGCAAACTAAGTAGAGTTTCAGACTGTGATAAGCACGAAAGAAAAAAAAACTAAAGGAGGAGAGGGAAATATGAAATATTAGGGGTGTTGAAATTTCTGATGGTAAAGTTCATGGAGAAAGTGATTTTCAAATAAAGACATACAGTAAATGGGTTGATCTTATGGCTCTAGTTTTCATGATAGAAATCTGAAACTTAACAGGCTCTAATTGACTGGTCCCAGTTCTCCTGGCCTCTGGGGTCCTTCCTCCCCCAGCTGTCACCCACCCTTAGGAAGACCAGGAAAGGCGGCAGGCAAAGCAAACATGAGTCAGATGCAGACTCTCTCCTGGAGGAGCTTCTGGGGCTGGGGAGGAAAGCAGGGCACAGATCATTGTAATCTATGCTACAAAATGATTTGCAAAGCACCATGACGGATCAGTGGGAACTGAGAAGTGCTTAAACAGGAGTTCTGTTTATCACCAAGAATGGCAAAGAGCCAGAAAAGCATTCAATCTATAGAATTCTCAAAACAGTTCTTCAGAATACAAGCTGTTCACAGCTGTCTTTTGATTTTTTTCTTTCTGTTCTTGTGATAGGAAGCAAAACCCTAAAGCAAATGAGAGAAAAGACAAGTTTCCATGTAGCATCTTGTAATACCTGCATTATTTGAAGCTTGTGAGTGAAGAAGGGTGAGGGTTTTGGCCACTTTTGGTTAGCGTTCCTCCAAACGCAGCAGGCTCCACACGTACGCTGGCGGCCAGAAGCTGCCATTTGGAAACACAGGGGCCTTGTCTGGCATCTTATTCCTTATGTGCTTGCCTGTCAGTCAGCCTTCAGCCACCTGTGTTCTTTCCATTATGTTTTTGTTCCTTGTAATAAAGTAGATTTTCTTTCTTTGTGAGCGAGCATAAAGATACACAGAAAATAAAACCAGGTGCCTCTTCGCAAGGCTCCAGCATACAAGCACACAGATGAGGCATCTCAGCCTCTCCTGTAGGTTTCCCGAGAGGAAAATGCTGCTGCTGACATGAATAGCAGAGGCCAGACAATGATTCTTAGAGAAGATAAACAGCCTGTGATTCCCTCCTGACGGCTCCCGCTCCTTTCCTCGATGACCGATCCTGGAGCAAAAGGTCACGGGGATAATTCTGCACCTGCAGCCTGGGAGGACCATACTCAGTCCTCAAAAAGAGCTCTCCCATAATTGATGCTAATTATTATTGAGTCAAATGCATCCTTTCATTGAGGGGCAGGTGGGAGACTCTGTCACTGTCAAGGCCGTTATACCAAAAGCAAATTTAGAATTCTTTGCACAGATGTGCCTATGCCCAAGAAGTCCCAAGTGTTGTAAGTAGGTGGTTCATAAAGAATATATAATCAAAAATTTCTTCAATTCTATAATGACATGTTTGGACTCAGGTGAATGACAAATGCTTCCCAGTACCCAGGGCCAGAATATTGAGTGGAGGAGCATGATTTATTCACAAGAGCTTGAACTCTACTGCTGGGCCGTGGGTTGCATTTGAGAGTTTGCACCCAGCCATCTGCACTCTGAGAGAGGTTAACAGCAGCTGTCGGGACCTTGGAATCCCCTGGGAATTTGCTTCTATGGATAGTCATCTGCTTTCTGGTGACTTTTTTGAGAACATAGACCCAGTGAGGAAAATGAAAAGAAGGGGAAAAAAGAAAGGAAATGCTTCCAGCTCTAGGTAGAGCATGACTGGATTTAGCTGAATGCCAGGGGGTATATGGGGAATTTCACTTGATATTAACCACTCTTTGTTTTGGAGAAGAGTTTAAAAAAATGTTATTTTTTCTTGCTTTAATCCATAATTTCTACTTTTCTCATTATAAATAATAAACAATGATTTTAAAGAGTTCTCATATATCAAAATACCATTGCAAAAGTGTACAATGATACATGGTATTCACATTTATAATTTTATTCTGAATTTTGATTGTCGTATTTGTAAAAACACAACTCTACCCTTTAAACCAACCATTGATTGGAGAAAAAAGGGCCTACATATTCACTCATTTATCAGATAACTATTACACTCCGACTGTTTTCTGGACATTTATTCTGGGCTCTGACACAAAGATAGGGAAGGCCTTATACTTCTCATTATTTTTACTACAGAACTTTAAAGATGCTGCCCCACTATTTTCTAATTCACATTATTTCTAATAAGAGCTCTAATGCCATCCTTATCTTTATATCTTGTCAAGTTATATGTCTTCTCTTCTCTGGCCGCATTAAACATTTTTCTCTTTATTATAGTCTGTAGGCAATTTAATTTATGTTAAGCCTTCTATATAAATTTCTTTTAAGTTCTTTGTGTTTGAGTTCATTGAGCTTTTTGGATCATTTTCACCTAATTTAGAAATTTTTTAGTCATAATTCTTCAATTATATTTCTTTCCTCCTTTTTCAACCCTGGGAGCGCAAACCATATATATGCTCAAAATTGGGCTGCAGTTTGCTGATGGTGTATTCATATTTTTTTTACTCTCTTTTCTCTATATATTTTACTTTTTGATTATTTACATTACTAGGACTTTAAATTCAGTAATTTTTTTTCTAGCATTTAATCCATTGTTAATCTCATTCTTTAGATGTTGTTTTTAGCTCTAGAAGTCCTATTTGTCTTTTTAATACTTCTACATCTCTTTTAACATGTTCATGCTTTCCTCTACCTTTTTGAATATATGGACTATAATTATAACTGTTTTTATGTCCTTATCTACTAATTTTATTATATGTGTAACTTCTGGATCTATTTCTACTAGTTAATTTTTCTCATTACCGTCCTTCGTGAATAAGGAATGTTTCTTTAAATATCCCTAAGTTCTGCTTTAGGACGTAGTTAAGTTACTCGGAAAAATTTTGATCCTTCCAAGGCTTGCTTTTTTGCTTTGTTAGATGTACATGACCGCTCTTTGAGTTAGGGCTAATTTGGCTTCACTAGTGAGGCAATACTTTTCTGAGCACTCTATTAGTGCCCTCTGCATTACAAAAATATTTCACTCCGGCAAGTGTGACATGAACTACTTCTGGTCTTGGGTAATCTCCAGAAACTATTCCAATTGCTTCAGCATTTTTTTCCCTAAGACTGCAGTCATTTGCTCACAAACATGTGCTGACAGATTTTAGCTGAAGACTTAAGGAAAACTCTATGTCTTCAGAACTCTCTCTCCTCTCTGGCCCTCTATCCTGGGAATTCTAGCCACCTTGATCTCTCCAAATCCTCCACTCTGTGCTTTCAATTCTGAACTTGCTTCTGAATTATCTGGGGGTATCTATTAAACTGGAGATTCTGAAGCCATGTACACTACCTGAATCGTAATTTCTGAAGATGAGACCCAGAATTCAGCAGGTTCATAAGTTCCCAATAATGCTGCTGACTTATGAGAACCACAGCCCTGATTTAATCTTTCTGAAAGTTTGTCAGTTGCCAAATCCAACAGCCTTCTCTGGGCTTCAGTCTCCTTAACTTCGCATCTTCATGCTCTCCTTTTGGATGTCCTAGTACTCTAATGTAAAAACAGGAATTTACTAGTTATCTGAGCTCGATAGTCATTCACATACTGTCAAGGAGAGAAAGAACTTGGCCTGGAGCTTAAAAGATTCAAATCCTAGACTGAGTAGTACTATTGACTTGCTCTAGGATACTGTGTGACACTGAAACACTGTTTCCCCCATCTGCCAAGGGAACAATAGTAATTAAATCCACCCTATGAGGTGGCTATAATGATCAAATGAAAATAGATATGAATGCATATACATAGTGTAAAGATCTCTCAACTTTTCTTACATGTGTTCCATTTCTTTGTCCTTTGCTCATGCATTCCAACAATATCCCTCAGGGAGATGTTCCAGCTTATTCATTCTATGTTCTGCTATTCCCAATGTACCACTCAGCACATTTATTGAATTGCTTTTATTTTTAACTTCTGTGAGCATGTTTTTCCAAGATCTCTGTTTCTTTCTCATGAAATCTTTTTCTTGTCTTATAAATGCACTATCATCTAAAACCTCTCTGAGATAGAAATTGTACCTGTGTTAGTTGTCTTCTGTTTGTTCTTCTCACTCCACTGCGTTGGGCATTCTGTTATTTAGTGAATATGGGGCCTCTTTTTTTCTGATGCTGCTTTTACTCAAATCCTCAGTGATTGTTGATGGTTCATATTTGCATATGATAATCAGTGTTTAATTGTTTGTGAACATATGTTCTGATTAAAGTAGGCTTCTCTGAAAATTGTATGGAAGGACAGGAATGTGGTCTGCCAGCTTGTGAAGATTCTTTC
>NW_012110474.1:1692170-1719186 GCF_000951045.1 Mandrillus leucophaeus
GAAAGAGCAGGATCCTGTCTCAAAACAGAAAATACCAATAAATTAGGTAGTAGGAAAGATGGATGCATGTGCTCTGTCCTCATGTTAATGTAATCTTTACCTTAGTACCTCTAATTTTAATAATCAGAGGGGAAAAAAGCTAAATGATTTAAATAAATTCTTGGAGAATAGTTTTCTAAATGTGTTCCCAAATTTTGAATATGTGCTTATTTAGAACCTGTGACTCCCTTTACACGGTTGCCTTATAGATGGTCTCTTATCCAATTTCATAATTAATTAGCAAATTGAAAAAGTTGATTAAAACAAGGAATCATAAAAATCATAAAAATGATTATAATAATGATACATATGTACATGTTCTTTCAATGTCTGTGTGTGTATATATATGTGTATATATGTGTGTGTGTATATATATTCTTGTGTCAGTCTTTTGACTAGAGGCCATTATTTTGGGGTGCAAATATCTTGTTTGTAATTGTAATTCACCTGACTTACATAGAACATGTCCGTTGAGACATCATCTGTGTTTTCCAGTTTTTTGTTACTCTCTAGTGGACAAGAATGTAAAGCCATCTGAGTGGAGAATTCTTCTGTGTCTTTATTATTTACATCCTTTGGTCCTAATCATTCACAGTTGCCTAGTCCGCATCTCTTTTGCAATAATTATTTAACAATTCTCCTTTTTGCAATACTTCAAAAATAGTTTTTATCGAAACAACCCCCTCTTTGCACTCCCATTTCATTTGTTTATGTAATATTTAAATTGTGTAGTTACAATAAGTACAGTGGGCATAAACACTTTGGGAACTAAGATACCTAATGTCTATAAGAATACAGTTTGGGCTGGGCACGGTGGCTCACACCTGTAATCCCAGCACTTGGGAGGCCGAGGCGGGTGGATCACAAGGTCCAGAGATTGAGACCATCCTGGCCAGCGTGGTGAAACCAAGTCTCTACTAAAAATATAAAAGTTAGCTGGGCGTGGTGGCGCTTGCCTGTAGTCCCAGTTACTCAGGAGGCTGAGGCAGGAGAATCATGTGAACCCGGGAGGCAGAGGTTTCAGTGAGCAGAGATTGTGCCACTGTACTCCAGCCTGGTGACAGAGTGAGACTCCTTCTAAGGAAGGAAGGAAGGAAGATAGGAAGGAAGGAAAGAAGGAAACAATTTGGCTGGTGGATACAAAAATGCAAGAGCAAGTGAAATTTCAGCTGTGAGTGCTTAGAGACTATGAGCATCAGGCTATGTTTAAAGTGGGAAGAGAGCTCTGTTTGATCTGACAATTACGTTAAGTGAACACCGGTTAAAAAGGCTTTAGTATAAATAGGTCATTGTCATTTATTCTACACAATAATTCTAAGCATTCTATCAGATTCCCAGGATATAGAAACTGACATGATGAATAAAAACAGTTAAAACACACACACACACACACACACACACACACACACACACACACACACAAAGATGTAATAAAAAGCTCAGACAGGTTTGTGTATGTACTTATAATAAACAGGGCACTATAAATAATGGGGAAAAACTAGTCATTTAGAAAATGACCATAGGAAAATTGACTCACTATATGGAGAAAAAATAAAACTGGATTCCTACCTATTGCCACATACAATGGTAGAGTCCAGATGAATTAAATACCAAAATGTGAAAGACAAACCTGAAAGTTAGTAAAATAAAAATATAAGAGAATATCTTTTTGATTAAGAGATGAGATGGGGAAGGACTTTGTAAACAAGCTTCAAAAAGTACAAACTATAAGGTAAACTTGATTGTTTTACATCAGAATAAGTATTTCTGTTCAGTAAGAGATTTAATGGATTACGTAATAGACATGTGGCAAAATGGGAGAATATATTTCAATGTCTAAGTCTACTCTGGAAATTTCTTCATATATAAGGTACACAAGGAACTCTTGAAAATCATCAACATTAACAAAAAACAGCAATCCTATAATAAGAATGCATAATGATACAGAAAAGAAGAACCCCCAAAATGCTGAGAAGTATGTAAAGTGATTCTCAAATATATCAGTAATAAGAGAAATGCAAAATAAAAAACAAAATATCATTTTACATGGCTAGACAGCTAAAAATTTGGAAGGTAAGTAATGCCAAGTATTGATGAGGACATTGGCATATTGATCTTCTCATATGCTTCTGGTAGGAGGCGAGATAGGTTCAGCTATTTTGGAGAATATTTTTGCACCACTTAGTCAAATTAAATATGTGAGTTTCCTGTGACCCAGCAATACAGCTTTTAGGAGATAGTTATATTTATACACATTTATACACACATATATGTACATATAACATATGTATACATAAAAACATACACTATACACATACGTGTATGTATTTATAATATGCATAAACATTGTGCACACACACATACAAATTGTCACAATCTAAAGGGACTTGTAAATGAATGCTTGTTATTTAGTTATTGTGGTGATGGGAATTTGGAAGCAACCAGTAAAATGTCCTTGTGAGAATAAATAGGCAAATTGTGGCAGCTGTATTAAAGAGAACATTATGCTCCAGTTAGATGGAATTGATGAAATATATACATGGCACCATGAAAGGATCTTAAAAATATAGTACTGAATAAGCAAATCAAAACACAGAGTATGTTAAATTAACAAACTAAAACACAGACTACGCATAATACCTTTAATAAAAAATTTAAATACCCACGTATGAAACAAACCAATTTACAAGGACATGTATGTATATGAGGGTGCACATGAACACATTACTCAGGTTGCCTATGGGACAACAGAGAGAAATTGGAGTGTATATAGAGATAAAAGGGTTTAAATAAGTGAGTAAATAAATTAGTACTAAGTGTTGGATGGTTTTGTGAGAACAAAGTGAGATAATGTGCAATGAACTCAGAAGTAAAATTAACTTAGCTCTCCTCACATGAGGTCCCAAATATTTAGAAGAAAATAAGTCTCAATAAAACATAAATCCCATTCTCTGAGAACACATCAGATGACTAAGTACTCAAAATAACAGAAGACAGCAAGTGCAGTGTGCTAATGGAGAACTTGCGAGAAATAACTCACATCTGGAAAACTCCCTGGAAGGGTTGGCACATAATTCTGAAAGATGAATGTGAATTATCCAGGTGAGGTGAATGGAAAGTAACATAAAAGAAAGAAAAATGGGATGTTTTTCAGTAAGAAAGAATTTTTATAACTTATAATATGGTTGCATTTAAGGATTATAGTCATACAAATTAGTAAAGATTTTGTCCTGATCTTAGATATCAATATTATAATGTATTTGCTGAGTGTTTCTTATGTGAAATGATGTTTGAAATTCTAAAATATTTGTGGGAAATTCAGATATTCCTATGTGGCTGTAGTCACGATATCAGTTAGAAAATTGCATTTGGCTGCAAGAGGTCTGTACAACGGTGGGTTAAACAAGGTAGAGATTTATTCCTCTTTCACACAGAGGAAATGCAGAAGCATACTGTTCAGGGCTGCTGTGGCATATCACTGTAATGCTTAGTTTTATGTGTCCACTTGACTAGGCCATGGACGGCCTAGATATTTGGTCAAACATTATTCTGGGTGTGCTGTGAGGGTGTTTGTTATGAGGTTAACATTTAAACTGGTAGACTGAGTAAAGCAAATTGTCCTTCCTAAAGTTTCTGAGCCTTAGTCAATCAGTTGAAGGTCTGAATAGAACCAAAAGCTTAAATAAGACAGAAATTCCTGCTGCCTGACTGTCTTCAAGCAGGGACATCAGTCTTTTCCTCTCCTCCTACTTAAACTGAAACATCAGCTCTTGAGCCTGCTGAGCTTCAGACTGGAATCACACAATTGGCTCTCCTGGATCCCCAGCTTGTTGATTGCCCATCTTGGGACTTGTCAGCCCTCATATCCTCATGAGACAATTGTTCATAGTAAATCTCCCTCTCTCTCTCTCTCTTTCTCTCTTTATTCTCCCTTCCGTCCCCTCCCCTTTTGTTCCCTCCTCTCCCTTTATCTTTCCCTCCCTCTCTCCCTCATTCTCTCTCTCTCCCACTCTTTTGAATGCTGGTTTTTACCATGGAACTCCAGCCCTCATTTTTTTGTTCCAAGCAACAAGCTGAAGAAAGATGGGAGGGCTGATATCCAGCCAAATCAGCTCACCCTACACCTTCTGCTACAACTTACTGGCCAGTTCTTCGTCGTGTGGCCTCTTTATCTCAAAAGAAAGCTGGGAAATGCGGTTTCTCAGTTGGATACACTACCTTTCCTACACCCAACAGAAAACAGAGTTCTGCTCAGGAAGAAGTAAAGATTGAATATGGATAGACATCTTTCAGTCTTTGTCATAGCAACTGACGCCTATTGGCACATAGTAAACATTCCATAAATATGAGTTGAATCAAAAATTTTAAATTTTCATAAAATTATGCATTTCTCATAGAATTGTAAAGAAACAAAATATTGAGCTCTGAGTTCTATTACTCTACTCCATTCACAAATTCATGTACAGCATAAATTCTAAAGAAATGTTGAACGACTTTTAAGTGCTGAGAATTTGTCAAATCATCTTAATGAATTATTGTAGAATAATCTTAGAGAACAACAGATAAAACTTTATCAGACAGGTAGTAATCATATAAATACATAAATTATTTAAATGTAAATCAATTTTTCTAAGTTGTTCTAGCATATTTGAAGAGTTATCTATTTTTAATAAGTTCAAACATTCCTCTTTGGTCTTATGATATTATTAATCTAAGAAAAATGTTCTTTATTGGAAGTAAAATCTAAATTTCAGCCAAGTCTCTGAGTAACCATAAAATATAAATGGATGAATGCTATCTCATGGAAGTTTTGCCTAGATATACTCGCTCTTACCCTAAAATGTAAAATATATATATTTCAGGCATTTAAAATATAATATATGCTTTCAGTATTAATTGGTGATTAATTATGTTGAATATTTTAAGTTTTTTTTCAATTTTTTCTGAGCAAGACAGAATAGCAGAGCTTAATGACATGAATCTTGATAGTCTGTGCTCAGAGAAAAAATCAGTCAATACAGTAATTCATTTGTCATATTGATTCATGAGAAGTCAGTTATACTTAAACACACACACACACACACACACACACACATAGCTCTTAGTGACAACAGGTTAAAAGCAAAAACGATCAAGCTATGCTCACTCATGGAAAAGAGATAACTCAATCACTGCTAAAATGACACTTTCTGATTTTGAAAAGTTCACAGGTGGGTCGCCTCTGCTTCTTACCTGAGAGAGTTCCCAGTGCGAGTGATGTACATTGCTGGTGCTACAGGTGCCAGTAGAAGGATCTCTAGGGCAGTAGAATCCTATGGCAACACAGCAGATAAAAATGACTCAGCCCTCTGCTGCCAAAGGTCTTTGCCAGTCTGTGAAGAGCAAGGACGTCAGTTGTGATTCAGTCCTTGGTATTAATAGAGGGGAATGGTGTTGTTCATCAGTAAATGCCATTCATCCATCCTGCATATTCATTGGTCCATATTCTTTTTCCCTATTTAACCAACCATTGCCATCCTTTACCATCTATCCCACAGTGAGTCTGAAAATCTGTGGTGTAAGAACTGGTTATTGCAATTAGATTATTGCTACGACCACATAATATGGCATGTCATATATCAGAAAGAAGTGATAGAGTTAGCTAAAAAGTTCTTAATTTCTCAGATTTGGGTGGAACAACTTTCTGATTTAAACATCAAACGTAAAATATAGATATTTATCTTTTGAAAACAATAGGATATGTATCTTTCTACCCTATAATGCGTTTCACATTGGTGATAATATTTGACTGTATGTAAAATGCCAGTGTTTCAGCTTCGATTACTTTGGTTCAAATCTTGGACTTTATTTATAAAACAGCATATGTTAATATACTCCCTTTGTCCCTATTGCTCTTTTTGATGCCCTTGTCATCAATTAGCATGACCAATGCTACCTTTAAGTGACAAGATTGAACCAAATGCTCAGTACCTTACCATTCTGTAATTGAGATCAATATGATGACACTATTTTTGATACTAATTCTAAACATATTTTGAGGCAGAAACCTGATTTGAGATAATAAAACAAATGTAACAAAACTATTATCTGGTATTTTCTTTCACCATTTTGTCCTGAATTTTGGACATGAAATGATAAATAAAATCAAACTTCGTGAGTCGATTTGGTTAAAGTTTAGAGCAAAGTTTCAGGGTTTCCTATTATGTTTTTCATGAGAAAGTGACATATTCCACATCACTCTCATATCAATATCCTAGAAGAGGAGGTAAAACTTAGTGTTGCCCTTCACAGAGTCAAGTTCGACAAGAAGTATCTGAATAGAAATGGAAGAGACTCACATAGAGAAGTTGAAACATATTTTTTGCCAAATAATATCCCTGACAAATGGGCTTTTAAGCTGTAAGGTTTTTCACTGCCTCCTTTGGGATCCTCCATAACTGATATATGACTTGGCCATGTGAGTATTCCAGGCCTGAGGACTGACCCCAAAATATTTACCTTGAAGCTGATCACTCAAAACAGCTACGTTAAAGAATCACTACTTAACCTTACTTAAACAGTGAATCATTTTGGATTCTTGTCATGCAATTAAGTCAGGTGAAATTAGAATAATAGCTCAGTCCACACTTGGGGAGCCTATTATTTCTTGCACTGCCCTCTGCTGGTAGGCTTTGTTCACCCAGTCTCACAGGTATGGTTGGTTGCTCCTTTGTCAAGGTCAGTTGAGCCAGTCTCCACTCAAAGCTGTTAAAAAGTCTCCTCTGAATTAGTGTCCTCATTCAATAGCTCGTTCTCTTGGGTAGTGGTTCTCAAAGTGTGGTCCCCAGATCAGCAGCATCAGCACCACCTGCAACTTGTTAGAAATGCGCATTTTGGGGCCCACCACAGACCCTCTGCATCATGAATTCTGGAGGTGAGGAGCAGGAATCTCAATCTTGTAATAAACCCTTCACACGGTTCTGATGCCCACTAACTTTATAGAACCATTGTTGTATTGTGGCCAGTAGTTACAATTCTTCAGAAACATCCGTACCTCTAGCAGTGATTTGCTAGAGCCTGACTTCCTTCTCTGTAGGCACAGCTTCCACAAACACCAGGATCATTGTATTTTCTTCAAAAGTGACACCACAGTTGATCTTTTCTTCGCACTTAGTCCCTTATCACTCAAATTAACTTATATATTCTTCTGTTATTTGAATATAAAACAGAAAATAATCCTTATCAAAAGTATCAAAAGTAGAATGGGGTCTTTACAAAAACTCAAAAAATACAGTAGTGTATGAGGCAGAAAGTATTTTCATCTTTCTCACGTAAGTATAACGGTCACACACAGCCTACCATGTCAATGCATATAATCATCTCTCCCCTTGTTAAGAGTTGCACAACCCATTCTGTTTATAGCAAAATCAATCCCACCACCTGCCATTGATAAATATATATATTGTTTCCAATTTTTAGCAGTTGCAAGCAGTGTTACATTGAGCATTTGTGTTACACATCTCTGCTTATGCCTATGTTTCTATAGTATAAATCCCTAGATAGTAAATAAGTGAGCCAAAGAGAATACATATACGCATTAGCATATTTTATTATTTTCTCTATTCTTGATGCTCTGGCATCTGGAGTGTTTCTGACCCTAGATAGATTGCCCCTCCCAAGCTTAGGTTATTCCTAGACATAGCAAAAAAGCAACCATTGGTTGGTTTGTATATCAAAAACATATTTTTTTTTTTTGGCCTAAAAATGTGCTTTTGATATACAAACCAACCAATCCCAAGTCCATACTCTCAACCACCTATTCTATCTGGTTCTTACACTCCAGGAGGCACTATTCCTCTGCCCAAATTATCCCAGGGCTAGGTATCAGGCAACTGGAGATAACCCCTATATCTCAGAGCCCACTGAAATTATTCAAACTACCCAGTCCTAAGACTGCTCAGCTTGCTTCCCTTGCCTTGTCCATTCCTTCTTGTGAAGACCATAACAAAGGCTGTGGCCCATGCTTTCCTCTTGCTGCTTCTGCCACTTGCCTGATCTGGGTGCTGCCCAGGTGGCCCTGTGTGGTTTAGCATGTCCCTTCTCTTGGGAACTGTGAGCAACAAACTGTCTTTTTGATAACCCTGTCTCTTGATCTGTCAGCCTCACCATCCTCGAATAAAAATAAAATCTTGGGCACATTTAGAAACAATATATGAAACACTATAGGGCTGTATTACAGAAAAGTTAAGGCCACAAACTTTGGTGCCAGAGTATATGGGTTTAAATTCCACTGTTTCTGCTTCCTAGTTGTATAATTTTTCTTTTTTAACTAGGTAAGCTATTGGACCTCTCCATGACTCAGTTTTCTTCTTTGTAAAGTGGGGAAGAATAATAACAGTATCTACCTCACAGAGCCCTTGTAAAAAACCAAATGTTAATAAACATAAAGTATTTATGGCATAAATACTTACATAATATATAATGCATAATAAATACTTGTTATCATTCTTACTGATAAAAATGCCTAATTGACCTCAAAAAAGTGGAATCAATTTGTTATTTATAAAGAACATTCATGAGAAGCTATTTACCTATACTCTTGAGAACACTTTAGAGTTGGATAATAAATTATTTTCTGTCTAATAGATGAAAATATTGATCCTATTAGCATTGTTTTACTACTGAAGTAATAAAAACTTTGAGTTAATATTTGATTATTTAATCTTCTCTTGTGAATTATGTATTTGTTCTCTTCACATGGTTTGGTTATCATTTGACTAGAGACTCTTACTTCAATATTTACAACGGAAAACATTTTTGTGACTGTGGCTCAACATTTTTATGTCATCTTTAGTCAAATAAATATTTACAATTTTGTATGACTAGCTGGTTGTTGTTTTTCCTTTATGGTTTCTGTCCTTTATTAATTTAAAAATTCTCATTTTTTTAGTATTCTTATAGTAACATTCCTTTGCTTGTAATTCAATCCCTCTGAATTTTGAGCACCTTAAGACAGGAACTTATTCACATTTGGGCAAACCAACGTCAGTACAGTCAGACAAACTCCCCGAAATATTCCTAGTTTAATTGTCCCCAGCATCACTCCACCCCCTTTTTGGCACTGTCTCATATACAAAATATGGAACAGAAACCCTTACCACAGGAATTTCTCAATAGAAAGTTCATATTTATGGGATACACCCATCTTAAGAATGGACATGTAAATTCATTTGAAATTTGAATGATCTATGATGACAAAGGAAGGCCAAACTGATTTTCGTTCTGGCCCTCGTTTGGCTAACTAAATAGATAGTGTCCTCTCTGGATCTTTTCCAAAAGTCCCAGTCATGCTAACCATTTCCACAGATCACAGGTAACCAGCTTACCAAAGGGGCCTTCCAGCTTGGTGTTGTTTTTTCTCTCCTTTTAAAAATTAATACTAAAACTGTTGCTTTACGGCAAAGTCATCTCTAGACTCACTGGGAATTCTTTCTAATCACTATTGAAGTCTCCTTTGCTATTGCATATTTGTATTAATTTATTCATTAACTTAGAAAGTATATTACTAATTAATTAAAAAAGGCCTGTCTTAGTAGGCACTAGAGATACATCAATAACACAATTCCCAATAGCAGAGATTTTTGACCTCATGAAGCATTTCTCTCAAGACTTTTTATGGTGTCTGGAACACTGTGTGTGTGTGTGTGCGTGGTGTATTTAAAATAATGCAATGTGCATATAGATAATTGATTGGAAATGTTCACTGATTTGGATGCAACTAATTACTTCTCTTAGCATACTATTACTATTATTTATGTTTTTAAAAATATGTCTTATTTTTTAGAACAGTTTTAAGTTTGCAGATAAATTGGACAGATAGGACAGAAGGGTTCTCGTACACCTCTTTTTCATCTCCACTCCCCCATACACAATTTCCCCTACTATTAACATCTTGCACTGCACTTGTTATAATTAATGAACCAGTATATTATTAACCAATTGTCACTAACTAAAGTTTATAGTTTACATTAGGATTCACTCTTTGTGATGTACTATTCTATGGGTTTTGATAAACGCATACTTTGATATGTCTATCATTACAGTATTATACAGAATTGTTTCACTGCTCTAAAAATCTCCTTTGCTTTATCCCCATGGCAACCACTGATATTTTTTAATGACTCTGTAGTTTTACTTTTTCCAGAGTACCATGAAACTGGAATTATATCATATATAGGTGTTCCAAACACACTTCTTTCACTTGTGTTTCAAACAGACTGGTTTTATTTAGCAATATGCATTTAAAGTTTTTCCAGGTCTTTTTGTGGCTTGACAGCTCATTTCTTCTTATTGCTAAATAATATCCCTTTTATGGATGTATTATAGTTTGTTTGCCCATTCACCTATTGAAGGACTTCTTAGTTATTTCCAGTTTTTCACAATTATGAATAAAGATGCAATAACTACCCATATGAAGGTTTTTGTGTATGTATACTTTTTTTTAATCTCATGTGGGAAAGTCTGATTGCTGAATTGCATGATATGCTAAACTGTAAGAAACTGCCTGTCTTCTAAAGAGACCGTATCGTTTTGCACTCTCACTAACAGATAATGAGACTTCCTGTTTTGCCAGCATTTGGCATTGTAAGTTTTTAAGATTTTAGCCATTCTACTAAATATGTAGTGGAATCTCTTTGTTGTTTTAACTTTGCAATTCCCTAGTTACATACCATCCTCTTTTAAAATGCAAAAATTATAGAAAAGATGATGTATTAAGCTGACATTAACCATTAACTTCACATTGCTAATTAAGGAGCCAAATATATATTTCCCTCTCTTCCCTATTCAAATGTTTTCAATGAATCTCATCATCTATAAGAAGATATTAATTACTTAATATACATTTATTTATTTATTTTTTTATGAACTAGTTTAAAAAAATTCTTTTTTTTTTGGTTCAGAGGTACATGTGCAGGTTTGTTATATAGGTAAATTCTACGTCACGGAGGCTTGATATACAGATTATTTCATTACCCAGGTAATAAACATAGTACTCGACGGGTAATTTTATGATCCCCTCCTTTCTCCCGCTCTTCACCCTCAAGTAGGCTTCAGTGTCTGTTACTCGCTTCTTTCTGTCCATGTGTATCAATGTTTAGCTCCCCTTCATAAGTGAGAACATGTGGTATTTGGTTTTCTGTTCTTGTTTTAGTTCCCTTAGGATTATGGCCTCAGCTCCATTCACACTGCTGAAAAGCACATGATATAATTCTTTTTTATGGCTGTGTAGTATTTCTTGGTGTATGTGTACCATTAATATGAATTTTAAAACTTTTAGTTGTCTGACCTGAATTCTGTAACCAAAGTTCTTACCCTTCCTCTTTGATTCTGCTGAAAAGCATACTTTACTCTTTTACATTTAAAACATGTGGACTATATTCTCTCAAAACTCTATCTCCTTGCACAGATGAATCATTCAGCTAGAAATGTCCCTCTGCCTCAGTTTGCTCATCCTGGCAAAATGTCTGCATTTGGCTTGGGCTTTCCTCTCTGTGATCCTTGCTTGATTCACACAAATGGATCAGCACCCTGCAAAATTCTGCATGTTCTTCCGGGTTGGTATCTGCTGACTATATGGTAAATGACCTCCTGACTGCAGAAAAAAATTTCTGAAGGGGAAAATTATTTATTATTCACAATTCCTAATGAAGTTTATTTGCTGACTAAATGAGGTAATGAGAATCAGAATGCAAATCAGAGAAGCTAGTGTCAGAAGAGGTTTTAGGAAGGTGAAGATTAGATGTGTGGGTGGATGAGGCTAGAGCCAAATAAGCGGATTACCAGGGTATGTGTGCTTATGGGGAAAGGCAGCAGCAGGAAAATTGGATACCAAGAGATAAATACTCAGGCATTGGCAATTACATAGAAACTTGGCAGGAAAAACAACCTGTATAACGGTGATTGTAGCACAGGGGTAGGTAGCTTATTATGATTTTAATTTGTGTATCTAGTTACACTCAGATAGACACATTGGCTGATTTTAAAGGACTAATAGGGACTGGAGGGATTGGTGAAAACTCCCGTTCTATTTGTTCACATGGAATTGTGACAGCAACTGGAGAAGGAGCCAAACTTCAGAGGAGATGGTTGCATATGGGGCTGGGCCTGGTGCTCCCAGCATTGGCAAAGATTTTTATGCCCCCAGAATGGTACAAAAGCAGCAAAACCATCACACCTGAAAGAGTTTTGTGGTTTTAAACATGAAAAGTCTTGTGTCCGCGATAAATACATGCATCTGTAATGGCTGACCCATGTAGCCCTTCCTGACTTATTGGTGATGTATAAGACCCTGGACCATGGACATAACCTTGGGTATAGGGGTGTGAATGAGCAATGACTTATAATAACTGGGGTAGCATTTTCCACCAGTCTATCAGAATGGGATCCCAGAATCCTGTTTAAGTGAATTTGAAGAAGAAAAGGAAATGCAAAATAAAGTTATCATTATCTGCTGACGATATACTTAGGCATAAAGAAAATCCTAGATTCACCAAGCATGAGCTTCCTGTTGTCTTCTCTCAGTGGAATTGTATTTATTTATTTCTCTTAGCAGTAATGCTTGAAAACACACATGAAGTACACAGGTTGAGTATCCCTAATCTGAAAATCAGAAATTTAAAATGTTCCCAAATCCAAAGTTTTTTTTAGCTACAACATGGTGCTTAAAGGAAATATTCACTGAGACATTTTGTGTTTTGGATCTGGCTTAGGGGTGCTCACTCAGAAAATATAATGCAAATATTCCAAAATCTGGGGAAAAATGTGAAATTTGAAACACTTCTGGTACCAAGCATTTCAGATAAAAGATACTTAACTTATATTGTCATCTAAGGAAACTTACCTGAGCCTTAGTATCTAAGCTGATACTGCATGGCCCAAATCGTCCACCATTGTTAGCATAGAAGACCTGGCATCACCCAAGGCCCCCAGGGAAACAAGAGCACTCTTATTAGGGAAGAAACTACAAAGACTTCCAGGTTACCTCCCAGGAGCTAGGTAAGGGCCAAATCTTTCTTTGGAATGGTAACCCAGACTTGCTGAGTTATTCCTTTGCTGCATAGTACATAAATAAGTTGTGTTATATTCATACAGAGGATAAACCACATCTACAAGCATCAATACATTTAAATCTTAAAAACCTAGTGCTAATAGAAAAAGCAAGCTGGAAGAAAATAGGTAAAATGCAAACCTATTTATATAAAGTTTAAAACATACAAAACATTGTGAATTATAGAATGAGTGTTAAAATTTGAGGACCATTCTGAAAGAAATTGGTGATAGGTTGATTCGGGCATATATTCTCCGAGTCTCAGTGTTGCAGAAAAAGGAGATGTTTAGGATCTGGAGGAAGGGCTTGTTACTGACTACAGAAATATGTGCTAGAATGGAGGTAAAGAGGGAGACTTTTAAACAATGTTCACCAATCACACAAGTATTATGGAGCTAGTCCTGGCCTATAGTGAAAGTGAAAGGGCTAATAAATGACACGTTTTCACTGGTGTTGCCAAATCACAGAAATTAAAGAAATATTACATGGTGACAATTGTCCTACGATTAAATTTAAAATCCATTTAGAATCCTCTAGACTGAAAATCCCCAGTGAATTACAATTGGCTCAAAGCCTAATTGGCAGATGCACACAGAAGGAACACTTCCATTCTGCAGTGGAGCCTTGGGGAATGCTTTTCTAGTTTGAAGTACAGGAAAAGAGATCACTCCATGTCTACTAATACCTGAGATGCGGACAATAAAGTATGATTTGTGGGTAGTAGGAAGACAGAGATGTATAGTACCCATCAACCGTGGAAAAAGAAATGGGACCTTGTCTTGAAAGATGGTCAGAAAGAACATATCCCTGGCCAGTCACACAAGAGACAGTGTAAATAAATTTCGGGTTAGTCTACCAAGGAGGTATAGCACTGTTCCCCATACTAAGCAATGGCATGCTATAATTTTAACCAATTTGGCATTGATGAAAAATGATGGATTATAACATCATACGTACTAATATCTAGAATATCTAAATTCCAATTCTTAAGCTGTAATTGTGTGTGTGTGTGCGTGTGTATGTGTGCACATGAACTCAATTTCAACTTTTCTATGAAGGTTATGATTGATTATATGGTGTCAGGAAAAGGCTAGTTAAATTTTCTAAGTCCAGGCTGTGTTAGCATTACGACTGGGGAGAATACAGATTACTACCTGGTAATAACAATGATAAGAACTAAGACATAGTGGACACTGACCATGTGCCAGGCACCTTTGCATGTGTTTTGTAATTTGCTGCTCACAACAGCCTAATGAGGTAGTTAGTATTGTCAGTTTTACAGATGAGGAAACACAGGGAAATTGAATAAGATGACCAAAGTCATACATGCCGTGGAGCTTCACACTCGTGTTTGTCTGATTCTAAATCTCGGCCTGCTCTTAATCACAATATGTAACATTATCTCTTGTTAGTCAACTTTGCTACTTGCATACAAGACAATTTCAGTTTGTTAAAAGTGCCTATTGGAAAATAAGAATATTCACACTGGGCCAGACGCGATGACTCACACCTGTAATCCCAGCACTTTGGAAGACCAAGGTGGGTGGATCACCTGAGGTCAGGAGTTTGAGATGAACCTGGCAACATGGTGAAACCCCGTCTCTACTAAAAATACAGAAGATTAGCCGGGTGTGGTGGCACATTCCTGTAGTCCCAGCTACTGGGGAAGCTGAGACAGGAGAATCGCTTGAACCTGGGATGTGGAGGTTGCAGTAAGCCAAGATTGCACCACTGCACTCCAGCCTGGGCAACAGAGGAAGATTGTTTCAAACAAAAGAAGAAAGAAAGGAAAGAATATTCACACAAGATGATCTGCTTCATAAAATTCTATGAGACTGAATTAGATCAAGACATATCTTAATTTTTTTCAGGAAATAAAGCAACAATAATGGGAGAAATATGACTGTTATCATTACTCTCCAATCTATTGAGCCCCTGCCCCCACACCCTATCGAGTTCAGAGCAGAGCTCATGAGTGCTGGAAATGTAACCATCTCTTGCAGCACCGCCTTTCAAAGTACAAAATATAAATGGCTAATGATACAGAGTTTCTACAATTTTACATTAGAATGAAGAGAAAGAAGGTTGACGGTACTGATCTGTAAGACTGACAATGAACTCTACCACTCTAAGGGCTGCTCAGTGTTCATGAATTTTTATATCTAATCCTCACTATAACACTATTGGGTAGCATTGTTGCTTTAACTTTACCCCTGATAAAATTGAGACACAGTGAGGAAAAGTTACATACCCAAGGTCATGTCCCAGCAGTATGACTTGGAAAGGCAGGCCCCTATCCATGTGCGACATGCCCTCAATCATGCCCACAATCATGATCAACAAACTAGGAAGCATTCTCCTCCTGTGAATGCGACTTGGCTTTTCGGGATAAAGATGAGGGATGGAGAAGACTCATCTGTAAAAGTATAAATGTAATCATTCAAAAAGTCCTGTATTAAAAGAAAAAATCTAGTGAATTTTTTGGTGATATATTGAATTAATTTCTTTGTAACATAGTCAAAATTAATAAGAACCACACTTATTTCAGAAGCTGGGGAACCAGGCCAAGGACCCTCCACATCACAAGAGAGTCCAGTGAAGTAGCTACTGGTAGAAAAATAAACAGCAGCACCTGAGCCCTTAGGTTCCTTAAGGAGGGACCATGGGGGACCCTGGGATTAATTAACTAAGAAAAGAAACAAGAATGTTGGAAAAGGCCTTTCCCTCGCTTCCTAAATGATCTATTCAACATATCCTCAATGTTTTTTATTTTCCTTCATTCCTAGGGCTGCCTTGCTATCCTGACTTGTTCGATGATAATGGTTTGACACAGAAATGATAATTTTAAAAAAGTAAAACTCCTTTTTCTGCCATGATTATAGTTTCTACATTTATTGATTCATTCAACTATTTGTTAAATCCTTAATGTGTGCCAAGCAGTCCTCTCAGCGCTCGGAGTATGAAAATGAACAAGACAAAGTTTCTGCCCACATTGGATGTGTGTCTAATGGGAGAAGAGAGGAAATAAGAAGAGTTGGAGCCCTAGATAGTGACAAGTGCTATGAAGGGAATAAAGCACTTCTCTGTGAAGGGAAAATGTGAGCAGAGGCTGCATGTTGTGTGGAACTGAATAATAGGGTTAAAATGGGGAGAAACTTACAGGCGGAAAGACTAGCCCAGGTACAATGTAAGGCAGGAATGAACTTGACGAGTTTGCTGTATAAAAGGATTATGGTGTTTTTTAGATTATATCATGATTTTTTTTCTTTTAAATAACTTTTATTTTAAGTTCAGGGGTACATGTGCAGGTTTGAACGTAGGTAAATTTGTGTAATGGGGGTATGTTGTATGGAATATTTCATCACCCAGGAATTAAGCCTAGTACTCAATAGTTATCTTTCCTGATCCTCTCCTCCCTCCCACCCTCCACCCTCTGATAGGTTCCAGTGTGTGTTATTCCCCTCCATGCGTCCATGTGTCCTCATCATTTAGCTCCTGCTTAAATGTGAGAACATGTGGTATTTGGTTTTCTGTTCCTCCATTAGTTTGCTAAGGATAATGGCCTCCAGCTCCATCCACGTCCCTACAAAGGATACGATCTCATTCTTTTTTATGACCATATAGTATTTCATGAGGTGTATCAACTATATTTTCTTTATCCAGTCTATTGTTGATGGGAATTTATGTTGATTCCATGTCTTTGCTATTGTGAACAGTGCTCCAATGAACATATAATTGTATGTGTCTTTATAATAGAATGATTTCTGTTCCTTTGAGTATATACTCAGTAATGGGATTGCTGGGTTGAATAGTATTTCTGTCTTCAGGTCTTTGAGCAATTACCACACTGTCTTCCTCAATGGTTGAACTCATTTGAGCAATTACCACACTGTCTTCCTCAATGGTTGAACTAATTTGCATACCTGCTAACAGTGTATGAGCATTCCTTTTTCTCCACAATCTTGCTAGCATTTTTTATTTTTTTGACTTTTTAATTACAGCCATTGGACCAGTGTGAGATGATATCTCATTGTGGTTTTGATTGGCATTTTTCTAATAATCAGTTATGTTGAGCTTTTCTTCATATGATTGTTGACTACATATATGTCTTCTTTTGAAGTGTTTATTCATGTCCTTTACTCACTTTTTAATGAGATTGTTTGTTTGTTTCTTGTAAATTTGTTTCAGTTACTAATAGATGCTGGATATTAGACCTTTGTCAGATGCACAATTTGCAAAAATTTTCTACCATTCTTTAGGTTGTTTGTTTACTCTGTTGATAGTTTCTTTTGCTGCACAGAAGCTCTGTAGTTTAAATAGATCCAATTTGTCCATTTTTGATTTTGTTGCAATTGCTTTTGGCGTCTTTGTCATGAAATCTTTGCCTGTGCCTATGTCCTGAATGGTATTTCCTAGGTTGTCTTCCAGGGTTTTTATAGTTTTGGGTTTTACATTTAAATCTTTAATCTATCTTGAGTTGGTTTTTGTGTATGGTATAAGGAAGAGGTCCAGTTTCAATCTTCTGGCTAGCCAGTTATGCCAGCGCCATCTATTGATTAAGATGTCCTTTCCCCATTACTTGCTTTTGTCAACTTTGTTGAAGATCAGATCATTGTAGGTGTCTGGTCTCATTTCTGGGTTCTCTATTCTGTTCTATTCATCTATGTGTCTGTTTTTGTACCAGTACCATGCTGTTTTGGTTACTGTATCCCTGTGGTATAGTTTAAGGTTGGGTAACATGATGACTCAGCTTTGTTCTTTTTGCTTAGGTTTGCCTTGGCTATTTGGATTCCTGTTAAGTTTCACATGATTTTTAAAATAGCTTTTTTTCTAGTTCTGTGAAGAGTGCCATTGGTAGTTTGATAGAAATAACATTGAATCTATAAATCACCTTGAGCAGTACGGCCATTTTCATGATATTGATTCTTCCTAACCATGAGCATGGAATGTTTTTTCATTTGTTTTTTGTCATCTCTGATTTCTTTGAACAGTGGTTTGTAGTTTACCTTGCAGAGTTCTTACACATTCCTGGTTACCTATGTTCCTAGGGATTTTATTCCTTAAGTGGTAGTTGTGAATGGAAGTTTGTTCTTGATTTGCCTCTCAGTTTGACTGTTGTTAGTACATAGAAATGCTAGTGATTTTTGCACATTGATTTTGTATTCTGAGACTTCGTTGAAGTTGTTATTTAGCTTAAGAAACGTTTGGACTGAGACTATGGAGTTTCCTAGATATAAGATAATGTCCTATAGTTTGACTTTCTCTTTTCCCATTTGGATGCCACTTATTTCTTTCTCTTGCCTGATTGTCCTGACCAGGACTTCCAATACTATGTTGAACAGGAGTGGTAAGAGAGGGTATCCTTGTCTTGTGCTGGTTTTAAAGGGGGAATGCTTCCAGCTTTTGCCTGTTTAGTATGATGTTGGTTGTGAATTTGCATAGATGGCTTTTGTTATTTTGAGGTATATTTCTTCAATGCCTCAATTCCTTATTGAGACTTAAACATGAAAGGATTTGAATTTTATCTAAATCCTTTTCTGCATCTATTGAGATAATCACGTGGTTTTGTCTTTAGTTCTGTTTATGTGGTGAATCACATTTATTGATGTGCATATGTTGAACCAACCTTGCATCTCAGGGATAACACCTACTTGATTATGGTGGATAAACTTTTTGATGTGCTGCTGGAGTTGGTATGCCAGTATTTTGTTGAGGATTTTTGCATCAGTGTTCATCAAGGATATTGGGCTAACATTTTCTTTTTCTTTCTTCTGTCTGCCAGGTTTTGGTATTAGGGTTATGCTCCCTCACAGATTGATTAGAGAGGACTCCTTCTTCCTGAATTTTTTTTTTTTTTGAATAGTTGCAGTAGAAATGGTACCAGCTCTTCTTTGTACATCTGGTAGAATTCAGTTGTGAATCTGTCTTGTCTTGGGCTTTTGTTTTTTTGTTTTTTGTTTTGGTTTGTAGGTTATTTATTACTGCCTCAATTTCAGGGCTTGCTGTTGGTCTACTCAGAGATTCAATTTCTTCCTGGTTCAGTCTTATCGTGATTCTTTACTTACGTGGCTGTCTTCAGAAGCAAAATGTTATGACATAGTTCTTGTTCATCTTTTATTCTTAGGTACTAGTAAAGAGTTTGGGATACCTTGGTATGCAACATATATTTAACAAATGAATAAGTAAATTGGAATTATTTTTTTCTGGGAGCTGTAGTCATGATCAAATACATAAAATCACTTTACCCAGAACTCAGGATGTTTATTAAGATATATTACATTGTCAACATTTTTTGGTCTTCTTTGTTCAACATATTAAAGTTATAAATGTGTCTATGTTCACATAGACATATATATATACAAAATTATTGTCATAATTTTCATTTATTAGATAAGCCTAAAGTGTTAAATCTACTTCATTAAGAAGTATTATCAATACCATATTAGCATAATTTATATTTACTAATAAAATTTTCTGGAGTTTAGAGCCTATGATTAGTTTGAATAAAATGGCCCTGTAAAAATGAATCTTTATATCTGATTACATAGTGTGTTATAGAATACCAGTACTCTCCAGAATGATGATAAAATAAATTTGGAAGATATGAAAGCTTATAGTGGTTTACAGTGTACTGTTTGGGATTTTAAAAGTGGGTGGGTCGGGCCCAATAGCCTTGTGTGCTGATAGTTTCCACATGGAAACACAAATTCTAAGAATTCCAGAGCAACAACATTGGTATTATATTAGTAAAAAATAAAAATAAAAATCCCATTGGAATTGAGCAGATCTCTATGAGATATACATTTATTGATTGATGACTAACAGAAATGCTTATTTATTTTGCCTTTTCTTTTGTGATACTGCACAGTGGCTGCCTTGTCAAGTACTCAGCAATTTGAACAAGTCTGTGGTTTCGGTTTTTAGTTAGCGTAATGATTTTTCTTCTGTTTCCTGAGTCAGTCTTTGGTAATTGCACACCAAAATCTTTGCGTTCTGGGCCTCTAAAATTTCAAAAATCCTGACAGCATGAATGTCTGTAACCATCCTTCCCATAGGGAGCTCTTTCTTCTAGAACCAGAACCCAAAAGAGGAGATTCTGCTTCCCGTTGTCTTCTTCACCTCTTCTCACTCTTTTAGCAGAGACTGACAATAAGAAGGAAGCCAATCACAGGGATACCATTTCTACTCTAAACAGATTCAAATCTCAAAAGACAGAGCCTCATTCAAACCGTTAATTTTATTTTTTTCCCTAATCTTCCATTTCCCATTAAAAAAATACGAATAGATATCAATCAGACTGAATTTCAGGGAAACATTTTTGCTATAGAATCCCCTCCAGATGACTGACACTCAAATGGTTTTTAGAAACCCTTTAGATCGATCTTGGAGTAACAAGCTCCTTAGGGAGCATCCTTAGAGTTAAATTCCATTCCTTTGCTTATGTTCTGCATTGTTTCCACCCATCTACATGCAGAACTTTATGACCCCAAATACCACTGGGCCTAAGACTTTATTTTTATCTATTCTACAATATGGTATATGGAAAACTCATTATTTTATTTCTTTTTTTACAGGATCCTTCTGCTAGTAATTACTTGAGTGGTTTTATAGATAAAGATACAAGGACACAATTCTCTTTATATATAAAATATCTTTTCATATTCCCAAATTTCCAGGGGGATTGATATTGATTTGTATTATTTGTTTTTGGTATGTGATTGTAGTTCAATTGCTCAGGATTCACGAAAACACAACAAAATGAAACAAAACAAAACATTGTCTTTATTGACAGTAACTTGGAAGGAAATTTTCATGTTTTTTTTTTTTTGCAGAATTAAGTAAATTTTTAAGCAAAAGTCATAAAATAAGCTTAATAAACCCTTATATTGATGCAAAGTTAACATTGGTCACTTGGCAATTGGATAAAAACTCAGCTCACAAAACAGCGTTTTGGCTGCAATCAATGCTTATGAAAACCACGAGCAGTTTGTGTAAACCCTGCTGGATTTGGCAGCGCTGGGAGTCAGCTGTGATTCCTGAGCATAATAAATGCATTGGTTTGAATTCTCCTGTCTGTTGTATGTAAGGTTTGTCTGGAGCTCATTCAGATTCAAGATGCACTGTAAGACAGAATTAAGAGAGGAACTAAAGGAAAGAAATAATTCTTCCATTTCAAATCTTTTTATTGGAGTGTGGACCTACTGGGTGATTGATGCACTGGACATAGATAATTTTCAGAAATGAAAATAACATTGTTTGCATTGGATCAGATTTCATCCACAAAAATGACTAAGTCCTTACCAGAGTTGGCATTAGATGAAACCTTAGTCCTTTATGGAAAGGGAATCATCTGGCCTTCTATTTCTGAAATAGACTAAAGATTACTCATTTATTCTCTGCAATTACAGCCATCAGATCGTTTGAAATCTTGGAAGGCTTGAGATGATAACATGACTGTAACACAAATCCATATTGAAGAGCCAAGTATTTAAAAATTTCCCATGTTCACATACCAAAGGGTCACTTATGAGCTGATGCATGCCACTGATAACCATATGACTGTCAACTTGATGTCTGGGCAAAGAGTGAAAACAGAAAATGCATTCTGCTCTTCACTTCTTGGTTTTAAATATAAGAAGCATTAAATATATTTTAAAAAACCGTATTCCTTAGTAATGGTATCAATAGAACATATGCAACTGGAATGAGGATCCCCTTAAGGAGGCCTTTCTTGTTAGATGAAAAGGTTTCTATGTTTTACAAATGAGTGTTACAAAATTCAAGGTAAACTGGCCAGATTTTAGCCTGAAGCTCTGAAGACAAGGAATACCACTGGTCCTTCTTTAGCTTCCCCCACTCCTGGACACCCTCCTGGCCTCTCTAGTCTCCCCTTAGCTGCAAAGTTTCAGCATGGAAGCAGAGGATGCTGGAAATACTTGAAAGGGCTCCAACCACCACTGAGTTACTTCTCTTCTAAAAAGCATCTAACGTCATTTCAGATACTCCCATCTTTTGAAAAAAAATTATATTAGTGTATGGAGAAGTAAAAGGCATTGGATTAGGATTTAGAAAGCTGAAGTTCCAATATGTTCTTTGTTGTATACTTACCACTAAGCTTTTTAATGAGTATTAGCTTTTTTCCTGAAAATCAAAGACACCTCCTGGCCTCTTGTCACAAAGTTGTTAGATGAGTCCATATGAGATAAGTATCCTGTGAATTGAGAAGTGATACATAAAATGCATTTTTATTATTGTCTGCATCTAACCAGTAGAGCAGCAAACATGTGTCATATAATTCAACAATATTATTCTTTTGTGCTTTTATTTTCTGCTTCCCGAAATAGCTTTACCAATTCTCCCCTTCTCCAGTTCCTGCAACTTTTTTTCTCAATTCATTCACCCTGTATGTGTTATATAACTTTTAAAAATTGTTTCATCCCATACTGATCACTCTTACCCCTTTTGAGCTTCAGGACTTAGCACTGGATTAAATATGACCTTGCAGTACTCAAGAGGTTCCTCGATCTTAAATGTAGTTTTTCAAGTAATTTTGTAAACTTTTAGCTACTTCGTTTCTATGATGATGATATGCCTATGTACTTAAAATAGCATTGGGCAAATTTGCCTTGTCTAGCAGGATGGTTTGCACAGGTTGAGTTTGGCTACTGTGATCTAGAACCCTGTGTGTTGACCTCCATACACTATGCTCCATAATGCTATGTTTGGTTTGCCATGAGCCAAATATCTTTCTTCCTGGACTAGCCATATCCTTGGATACCTTATTTCTGCCTCTAGAATCTTGAATCTTTTACTTCATTCCACAAAAATGAATTTGAGTAAGAATAACTATTTGATGGTGTGTAAGCAAAACAAGCTGAGATATCAAGAAACATATTCTTGAGTGGTGTATTAGTCTGTTCTCATGCTGCTAATAAAGACATGTGTGAGACTGGGTAATTTATAAAGAGAAGAGATTTAATTGACTCAGTTCCATATGCCTGGGGAGGACTCAGGAAAATTACGATCATGGCAGAAGGCACCTCTTCACAAGGTGGCAGGAGAGAAAATGAGAGTCAAGCAAAGGAAGAAATTTCTATAAAACCATCAGATCTCATGAGAACTCACTCACTATCATGAGAACAGTATGGGGAAAACTGCCCCATGATTCAATTATCTCCACCTGGTTCCATCCTTGACATGTAGGGATTTTTACAATTCAAGGTAAGATTTGGGTAAGGACACAGTGCCAAACCATATTAAGTGGGATGGAGCTTATAAAGAGAGAAGGACAAGAATGCCTGCCCTTTTTACTTTTTATTCACACTTAACTGGATGGGAAGGGGAATAACATTGGATGGGAGGGGGAATTGTCTTCAGTTGTAAAAATAAGTTACTAAATCAAAAAATCGAAATAAAAAATAAATGTGCCCTGAGTTCACTAAGCAGAAAAATGCTCCAGGAAGAGCAATATTCTAGGAAAGAATGCTCTGAGAATATTTTGTTGTATTTCTCAGTGTTGCATTTATCAGTGTTGCAATCCTATCTATTTCTGATGAATGTGGTTGTGGTTACCCAGAGGTCTCTATTCAAATGGTTCCCTGAAAATCAAAAATGTTAAACTGAAATTACCATTTTCATCAGAATCCCCAGGCACAAATTCTGTTATTGCCATCTAGCAGCCTGTGTTCCCATTCACGCTTCTGTGCAAATTTACAAACATCGTACAGTTGCCTTCTTGGGTAATTATAGAGCCTCAAAGTACTGGAAGGTGGTAGCACTTAATAACACACATTACAAAAGCGTGGTAACTTAGGAAGTAAAAACACTGCTTAACGGACACCATTGTAAAGGGAGCTGCACAGTGGGGCGTCCATAATAATCAGAATACATTTAATGTATGTACTTATGCCAACTGTAAAAAGGATGCAAACAACAGCAGGCGAGGCAATATGTTACACTGGGTGAAAAACTGAAATAGAGAACAAAACACATTCTTGATTTATTAAGCCACAAATTTTTTCTCTGAAAAAATGATCTAACATCGTGAGTCTATCCACAGAATCAGTTATTTGTTTTCAATTCTGGTGTATTTTGGTTATAAACCATGAAATTATCCTTATTCAAACTCAGTTTTAGTTGAATTCTAAAACATCAATATGGATGAATATTGACTGTTTATTCAAACCATTCCAACTGTTTAACTTTCTTGTCCATATAGATTCAATTTGTGTTTTTTAAAAAGCACATTTATTCCTCTCATCCAAAGAACTGTTCAAGATAATACTCCCTTTAAGTAAAATGCATGTAAGTTTTAAATATTATTCCAAGATGTGGGTGTGAATTTTGATGGTAGGGAATTTCCTGATACAGCGTAGTACCACCAACAGTGCAGTTTTGGAGTGGTGGAAAATAGAAATATTCAATTTTCTTAAAAAAAAAAAACACAAGCTGACTGTGAATGCAGAGTAGTTTAGTAATTTCTTGATGTTATATGAAACAAGAGTTTGAAATAGTAACAGAAATATATGCAAAGAAAAGATTTATTTCAGTAGTACCTTGGTATTCATTTAATAAAATTAGATTCTTCAGAAGTTCTCCAAAATTAGCTAAATTGTGGTTTCTAAGTGTCTTTTCTTAAACAGAGCAACTGTATCTTATAGCTATGACAGCTATAGCTTTTGCTATAGCTAGCTCTTGCAGCTTTGTCATACTTAAAAACTTTTTATAATTGTAAAATGTTAAATTCCTGCCTACTCCAGTAATCAGCAATAGGAATTTCATTTCATGACCCAATAACACCAAACCATGTTCTCTCCCTTCAAAAACTCCCAGCAATGTTAACATGTTCTACAAATAAATACTGGTTCTATTTTCATCCCACCAGCTAAAATGTCCATACTACTTCTATTGCAAAGTTTTGAAGTCATATTTTGTTGTCTTCCAAGAGGGTTATTCAGGTAGCAACTTGTCCATCCCATAATGCTTTATCCCAAATACAGGCATAAGTTCTTCCTTAATTTTCTAAAGCATGATTAACTACAAGATGTAACTTTTTTTACAAAATACTTGAGACATAATTTATATACCATAAAATTCATCCATCTTAAGTATGCAATTCAATGAATTTTAGAACATTTACAGAGTTGTACAATCATTATCACAATTTTAGAACATTTTCATTATCCTAAAGAAGACACCTCCTGCATATTTATAGATATCCTCCATTCACACCCCAGCCCTAAGCAAATGCAAATCTACTTTTTGTCTCTCTATATTTTTATATTCAGGTCATTTTACATAAATGGAATAATACAGTTAATGTTTGTATGTCTCTGATTTCTTACACTTAGCTTAATGTTTTTAAGTTTCATCTATGTTGTAACAAGTGTCAGTACTTTGTTCTTTACATTGCTGAATAGCACTTTACTATATTAATATACTGTATCTTATTTATCAATTCACAGGATCCAACATTTTGAAAAGTTCAATGAATGGGGAATTCCACTTGTGGCATGCTAGAATAACAGTGCAAAAGTTGCCTCACCCCTGCAAGCAATTGGAAAATAGGGCAAAAATGAAACTACTGTTTTCAAACAACAGGCTCCCAGGACTGCCATAATCAAGAAAGAAGAGAAAGTAATGAAGTCAGTTCTGTGATGGTCCTGGCTTTCTATGTGAAGGAACTTTTCATATTGTGGTCAAATTGGGGGAACTCAAACTTAGCACAGTAGTCTCTGAGTTGAAGAGATAGAGATCATAGGAAAGGGAGGCTGATGGAGCTAGTATTTAAAAGAAAGAGTACTGAAAATAAAAAGACTACGTAGACAAAGAGCTACAGTAACTGGTATGGTTTGGCTCTGTGTCCCAACCTAAATCTCATGTTGAACTGTAATTCCCAATTACAGTTGGGAATTGATGGGAACCTGGTGGGAGGTGATTGGATCATGGGGGCAGATTTCCCCCTTGCTGTTCTCGTGATAGTGAGTGAGTTCTCACAAGTTGTGTTTGTTTAAAAGTGCGTAGCAATTCCCCCTTAGCTCTATCTCTCCTGTCACCATGTGAAGACATGATTGCTTCCCATTCAGCCTTTTGCCATGATTGTAAGTTTCCTGAGGCCTCCCCAGTCATGCTCCCTGTACAGCCTGCAGAACTGTGAGTCAATTAAACCTCTTTTCTGTATAAATTACTCAGTCTCAGGTAGTTCTTTATAGCAGTGTGAGAATGGACTAATACAGTTATCTTCCTAAAGATTCCTTTGAATATTTTGCTAAAGGGTAAACATTAGAGATACATGAGGTAAGGCAAAAAAGTACCTGGGAGCTGTAAATGGAACATTTCTCAGAGTTCTTACAGGGCTGGGATATGTTTAAATTTTTACCAGCCAGAATTGAGAGAACTCACCGAACAGCATATACTAAGTAAAGACCCAAAAAGCCATGTCTTCTGAATAGGGCTAAACGAGCCCTCATGTAAAGACTATTCTGGACCCTCCCTAACAATGCTTAGAAACAAACCTCAACAGGATCACTTTGATGTTAAAGTGTATTAACACTATCCCAAACAAAATTCAACATTCTTTAACGGAATATAACTGAATCTAGACACTCAGCAATGTAATTCACAATGATAAACATCCAATTAATAATTATAGTGAATAATTACTAGACACAAACGAAGCAAAAAGGTGACTCATAATCAAGAGAAAAATTAGTCAATAGAAACAGAAGGTAGGAATGTCAGATATGATACAATTATTAAATAAGAAGTTTAAAATGGTTATTGGAAAAATACCCAGTGATTTAGAGAAAACTCAAAATAATGAGGGAAAATGGGAAATAGAAAGTAGAAATAAGTGGATCCTGTAAGGCTGAAAATGGAACATCAGAAAGT
>NW_012110474.1:1721181-1723258 GCF_000951045.1 Mandrillus leucophaeus
AGACACAAAATTATGAAAACTATTAAAAATAGAAAATCTGAATAGTGTTTACCAACTAAACATTTTCAATTTTGTTTTAAAAATCTTTCCTGAAGAACATCCCAGGAACAGATAATCTTGCTGCTGAATTTTCTCTAATATTAAAGGAAAAAACAACTGAAATTCTATATATTATTTTAAATAGAAGGATAATACTTCCTAACTCTTTATCTGAGGCTAGCATTTCTCTTATACTAAGGTCAGACCTGCACACTATAAGAAAGCAAGCAACAAATTAATATTCCTCAGGAATGCAGAGGAAAAGTCTTTGATAATAACAAATTAAATCCAGCAACATTTAAAAATAATAAATTATGACAAAGTCTGGTTAATCCCTAGATTATAAGGTTGATTTAACATTTCAAAATCACTCAGTAATTAATCTATTAACAAAGTAAAGGGGAAAATCATTATTACCTTTATAGATGCAGAAAAGAACATCTGACAACATTCAATACTCATTCATGATAAAAATTTACGAACAAGTTAGGAATAAAATGTAATTTTCTCACTCTGATAAAGGGTGCTTTAAAAATGTCAGCTACCATAAATAATGATGAAACTTTGAATGTTTTCTTCCAAAAAATTGGGACCAAGTAAAAGGATGTCTGGCCTTATCACTTCCATATAACACGTTGCTTGCATTCCTAGCCAGAACAGTAAGATAAGTAAAATAAAAGACATACAGATTGGAAAGGAAAGAGTAACATTTCCCTATTCATAGACAACATGGTTACATATAAAGAAAATCCCAAGGAACCTACAAAAAACCTATTGGAATTAGTAAGGGAATTCAGAAAAGTCTTAGAATATAAGGTCAAGAAACCAAACATAAAAATCAATTGAACTCATTAATATTAGCATTGAACCACTGAAAAATAAATTTTATAATATTTCATTATTAATAACATCAAAAACATAAGATATTTAGTGATGAGTTTAATAAAGTGGGTGATAAACCTGAAAACTACAAAACATTACTAAGAGAAATTAATGAAAACCTAAATAAATGAAAAGTATAACATGTTCATCACTTAAGAAGATTCAGTATTAAGATGTCAATTTTCCCTAAACTCAATTATAGAATTAATACAATTGCAATCAAAACTTCAGCAGACTTTTTTTTCTAAAGAAATTGACAAACTGTTTCAAAAATTTATTTGAAACTGCATTGTTAATAGTTTTGCTATGTGGTTTTCCTGATGTTTCCTGCCCTTGCCAAAGAACTGCTCCCCATCCTCAATTAGGTATTAACCAGGCAGAAATCCTCTATGAAATTAATCCATGTGAATAGTGAAAGAGATTCACAAAGATGCCAAACATATTTACATTTCATAATGAGATAAATTGGTGGAATTTTAAGAATGTGACAGACTGACTTAAAAATTTTGATGGTGTGCATATAATCTGTTTGCCCAGGGAGATGACACCATCTACTATGGCTATTGTAGGTTGAGAATGTGCCACAAGGGCAACCCTTCTGCCTGCATTTCTCCACAACTTAGTTTTCTCATGAGACCCCAGATGCTCTAAAAATATTTTTTAAATGTTGTTTGTTTGTTTGTTTTCTCATAATGCCTCCCTTAGCACTAGTGGCTGTTTCTGAGAATTATAAGAGGGATATTTGTAAGAGCAAGAACTGCTTACATTACAAAAAATTCTCTATAATATTTCATCATTAATAACTGTGGTTTCTTTTTATAACAACAACTGCTTATAAAAGGCAGACTTCATTAACATTCCTTAGTCCTGCTGAGTCTCCCCTGCAGCTCTCAGCAGTCACTCACATTTCCAAAAAGCAGGAAGGTCAAAATTCTGCATCTCCATGTGTCAGAATCACTTCATGACTTCTACTTACATTGAGACCACATGGGTCTCCATTCTTGCTTCTGAAACAGAAACTCAGCAATAATGCACTCTCTGGTTAGAACAGCCATGCCGGTAAAGCAATAAATACTAAATATTCAGCCATTCAACCAAATTAAAAGTATTTGTGACCAGAAGAACTTAACCAACAACGTACCAGGATGTGATTGTG
>NW_012110474.1:1723928-1726266 GCF_000951045.1 Mandrillus leucophaeus
AGTTCTTTATAGCAGTGTGAGAATGGACTAATACAGTTATCTTCCTAAAGATTCCTTTGAATATTTTGCTAAAGGGTAAACATTAGAGATACATGAGGTAAGGCAAAAAAGTACCTGGGAGCTGTAAATGGAACATTTCTCAGAGTTCTTACAGGGCTGGGATATGTTTAAATTTTTACCAGCCAGAATTGAGAGAACTCACCGAACAGCATATACTAAGTAAAGACCCAAAAAGCCATGTCTTCTGAATAGGGCTAAACGAGCCCTCATGTAAAGACTATTCTGGACCCTCCCTAACAATGCTTAGAAACAAACCTCAACAGGATCACTTTGATGTTAAAGTGTATTAACACTATCCCAAACAAAATTCAACATTCTTTAAGGGAATATAACTGAATCTAGACACTCAGCAATGTAATTCACAATGATAAACATCCCATTAATAATTATAGTGAATAATTACTAGACACAAACGAAGCAAAAAGGTGACTCATAATCAAGAGAAAAATTAGTCAATAGAAACAGAAGGTAGGAATGTCAGATATGATACAATTATTAAATAAGAAGTTTAAAATGGTTATTGGAAAAATACCCAGTGATTTAGAGAAAACTCAAAATAATGAGGGAAAATGGGAAATAGAAAGTAGAAATAAGTGGATCCTGTAAGGCTGAAAATGGAACATCAGAAAGTAAAAATTAATGGATGAACTACATAGCACATTAGACACTACAGAAAAAAAAATTACTGGTGAGTTTAAGGTATAGAAATAAAAAACATGCAATTAAAAAATCTAAAAAAATAGCTTCAGTGATCAATGTGACAGCATTAAATCATCTAAAAGTTGTGTTGTTGCAGTATTTCCAGCAGGAGAGAGCAAAAATACATATGAAGAAATATCAAAAATTTTCAAATTCAATGAAAATTATAAACCACAGATCAAAGCAGCTCAATGGAGCCCAAGCAGGATAAACACAAAGAAAACAGGCCAAAGTATATAATAATGAAACCTGCTGAAAACCAGCAATAAAGAGAAAGATTCAAAAGCAGCCAGAGACAAACAGCACAGGACAGGGGGTGAAAGACAATGTCTTCGTAAGAATCCTTGAATGAAACAGTGTGACATTTGAGAAGAAACACTGTGAGCCAGAAGACAGTGGAACAATCTTCAAAGTTGTAGGGAACAAATTAGCCTAGAACTCTATAGCCAGCAAAACTGTCTTTCAAAGTGAAAAAAAGACATATTTAAACAAACAAAAATTATGAGAATTTGTCACTAGGAGACCTGTGCTACAGGAAAATAAATTATTCAGATGGAAGAAATGACATCAGATGAAAACTTGGATTTACACAAAAGAATAAAGAGTGAAGAGTTGCTAAAAATGGTTAACATATGAATTATTATAAAATATTTTTCCTCATTGAAAAATATTTTAAGAGATAATTGAGTGTTTAAAGCAAATAGTAACAAGGGACTTGAAGTTTTAAAGCACAGTTAGAAGAAAAACATGACAACACTAGCAATAAATAGGAAAGTATGTAAGGTTCTTATATGTGCAGTACCAAAATGTAATATGAAGACAGGCTGTGAAAGTTGAAGATGCCTATTATAAACTCTACAGCAATTACAAATCAACAAATCAATTTAAAAAGTATTCTAATAAGCCATTACTGGATATAAAATGAAATACAAAAAATGCTCAGTCAAAAGAAGTCAGGAAAGAGGAAAGAAGACCAAGAGGTAAAGCAAATAACAAACATCTGGCGAGATGGAGTTATTCAAACATATTAATGATTACATCAAATGTGCATGCCATGGTGGTTTGCTGCACCTATTGACCCATCCTCCAAGTTCCCTCCTGTCACTCCCCACCCCGCAACAGGCCCTGGTGTGTGTTGTTTCCCTCCCTGTGTCCATGTGTTCTCACTGCTCAACTCCCATTTATGAGTGAGAACATGTGGTGTTAGGTTTTCTGTTTCTGTGTTAGTTTGCTGAGAATGATGGCCTCCAGCTTCATCTGTGTCCCTGCAAAGGACATGATCTCTTTCCTTTATATGGCTGTATAGTATCCCCTGGTGTATATATATCACATTTTCTTTATCCAGTCTATCATTGATGGACATTTGGGTTGGTTCCATGACTTTGCTATTGTAAATAATGCTTCACTAAACATATGTGTGCATATGCCTTTATAGCAGAATGATTTATATTCCTTTGGGTATATACCCAGTAATGGAATTGCTGGGTCAAACGGTGTTTCTGGTTCCAGATCTTTGAGGAACCTCCATACTGTCTTCCACAATGGTTGAACTAATTTACATTCTCTCCAACAGTGTAAA
>NW_012110474.1:1731896-1759983 GCF_000951045.1 Mandrillus leucophaeus
CCCAGGCTGCAGACTGGTAGCGATCTGTGGACTGTTAGGAACTGGGTTGCACAGCAGGAAGTGAGCCATGGTCAGATAAGCATTACCTCCTGAGCTCTGCCTCCTGTCAGATCAGCAGCAGCATTAGATTCTCACAGGAGGGCAAACTATTGGGAACTATGCATGTGAGGGATCTAGGTTGCATGCTCTTTAAGAGACTAACAAATGCCTGATGATCGGAGGTCGAACAGTTTCACTCCCAAACCATCCCCCGGCACCCATAGAAAAATTGCCTTCCACAAAACTGAAAAACCAGTCCCTGGTGCCATAAAGGTTAGGGATTGCTGCTTTAGACTATGACAGTTTCTAGACTTTTATTGTTTTTGATGGTCTTGACAGTTCTGAAGAATATTGGTTGGGTATTTTGTGGTCTGTCTCCTGGTTGGGATCTGATTTCTTTCTTTCTTTCTTTTTTTTTTTTTTTTTCTTGCATAGGGGTTATGGGTATGAGGGAAGAAGACTATAGAGATAAAGTGTTGTTTTCACCACATCATATCAACGGTACGTGTTATCCACATGACTTATCATGGTTGACTTTACCCTTGATCACCTGGCTCAGGCAAAGTTTGTCAGGTTTCTCTACTGCAAATTAGTCCATACTGTCATTGTTGGAAGAATTACTTTGCACACTGTACTCTTTTCTAAGAGGTGACTATGTCCCTCTCAGAAATGTAGGGAATATGGAGTTCTGCTCCACCTCCTTGAGGACAGAGTACCTACATTTTGTTTGGAATTCTTCTGCACAGGAGATTTTTCTCTTCTCTCCAACTTATTTATTTGTTTAGTCATTGATTTATTTCAGTATGGATTCCTGATTATTTATTTTTATACTTTGGGTTAAAATTGAGTACTACATTATTTATTTTTTTGCTTAAATTGTTCCAGCTTTGAGCATCCAGAGCTCTTTCAGTTGCCCCCTCCCTCATGCCCCTTTGCATATCCAGGTCCGTATTGTTTGTTTTGTTTTTATTTCATTGTATATTGCCTGCTCCAGTCCTAGAAGTAACCATTTCTCCAAGAAGCTCTGATTCCTTTTATTGAGAATGTTATCAAAACCTAAGATCTGGGTGCTGAGAAGACGGCTCCAATTTTTGTAATATTAATTTTCTCCATGTGACTGAAATGACTATACAACTCTGTTTCACCAGTGGATTTCTGGGGTCATTTAAAAATGCTTTGAATATGACACTTAAAGGAGAGTGCCAGACTAGCAATATCCCATTATTTCCATTGAATAATAAACGTATCCAATATCAGCCTGTTTTAGTCACATTTTTATTCTTATGTGATCGATGCAGACCATACAACATGAAGTTTAAATTTATAAAAATTATATAAATTAGAATTGATCAACACCAAGAGTAGAGCTTCTCAGATTCTAATGTGCATACACTGATCACCTGGAGTTTATTTAATATATAGTTTCTCATTCAGTGGATGCTGGGTAGGGCCGGAGACACTTTTGATAGCAAAATCTTAGAGCAAGAGTTGGCAGATTTTATTCTGTAAGGGGCCAGATAATACATATTTTAGGGTTGTGGGCCACATGGTCTCTGTGAAAATTATTCAGCTCCACTGTGGTAGCGTGCTGTAGGCAATACATAAAGAATAAGCATAGCTGTGTTCTGAAAAGACTTTATTTCTGGAAATGAACATTTGATTTCCATATGTCACTTTAAGTGTCACTAAGTATTAAGGTAAAAGCCATTCTTAGCTCTTGAGCTACACAAAACCAGTGGCAAACCATAGTTTGCTGACCTGTTGGAACAATGGTTCCAAAACCTGGTCATGTGTCATTATCACCTATAAGGAAGTTTAAAGTACAATTGTGCAGGTTTTGTTCCAGAGGTTGCCATGGTGTCTGTATTTTCCAAAGCTCTGTGTAGATGATTCTGAGTTGCGCCAGGTTTGAGAGCTACTGTTGCAGGGAGCCTTGCTTAGCTTCTCACTGGTTGTCATCATCCTCTCTGCTTGCACACTTCTGGTGAAAGAAAGCTCACTCCCTGGCAATAATCACTCCATTTATGGACATTTCTAATAATTGTGAGTTTTTTTCCCCTACCATTATCCCGAAATTTGTCTTCTTGTAGCTTCTACCTAATTGTTCCCTTTTCCTTCCAAAACTGTAGGGAGTACATCTAATCCTACTTCTTTACAATGCTTTGAAAGTATTTGAAGGGTGCTATTATCATACTATCTTCAAATCTTAAATCCTGTCTTTTGCAGAGTGAACATCCTCATGTCCTTTAAAGGATTTGTATGCAATGTATTTCCAGCTTCCTGTCGTTCAGGTTGCACTCCTCTGGACACCCTTTATGTTCCATTTTTCCTTGTTGCACTCCTCTGGACACCCTTTATGTTCCATTTTTCCTTGTCATTTACTGTACCCAGAACAGGTTTGGTGATCCCTGAAAAATCCCAGAATTATTTTTTCCATTGGTTTGACTTCTCTACTTTCAATAAGGTGACTCAAGATTACATTAGTTCTCTCTCTTTTGGAAGTCAGTTCACATTGCCGATTTACATAGAAATTGTTACCAACCAAAGTTCCTGACTTTCTCAGGGGACTGAAGTTAAATCAGGTCTCCTTGATTCTCTACCTACTAAAGGGTGTTCTGAATGCCAGTGCTACATTCTATATTTATCCCTATGAGATTTCTTCTTATACTTTTGGTCCACCACTCTTGCTGTTTTAAAAAAACCTTTCTAATCATCTGTGTTAAATTGTCATAATACTGACTTCCAATTATTTTATACTCTATCCCTAAACTTTGCTAGTTCCTCTCATACTGACTCTGGGCTTGGCCATGTGACTCACTTTTGCCGATGGAACAAGAGTAAATTTAACACAGCAGAGACTGGAGAAGTGATTGCAGTATGAGTTTTTAGCTGGTCTTGGAACCATGAAAGTGCAGGATAAGCCATGCTAGCCTGCTGGAGGATAAAACATCATGTGGAAAACTGGGGCACCTCATCCCACAGTCAGTCAGCTCAAACCAACCCACAGTTCACTGTAGACACATAGGGGAGCCTCAGTCAAGACATGTTGAGCTCAGGCCAGGTCAGTAGAATTGCCCAGACGAACCCAACCCAAAACATTGATCTATAAAATTATGAGCTAACATATGTCTGTTGTTGTAAGCCACAAACTTTTTGTACAGCTAAAGCTAATTTATACAACATATCACATAGTAGCTATCGTTTTAGACATCACTCACAATTTTGATGTGTTCCTGTATCCAAATTATTGACTCATTGTGAACAAATAAGGAACTCTGAGACATAATTCTAATGTTGACATTGGCCAAGCCTCTTTGTTCAGCCAGTTACTAAATACTGTACATGCAGTGCATAATTTGCAAAGGAAAAATTGCATTGGAATAAAATTACATCGTAATTTTAATGTATTTCTACCTCTGATTAGTTTGGAAGGTCATGCTCCATTTTTTAATGTCACAGTTTTATTTTTGTTCAGAATGTTTAAAATATCTGTAAATACATTGTCTTTATTTAAAAAGTTAAAATATTTCTGAGAAAAGTAGTCAAATTGTTTCATATACTGAAAGCAAAAAGGAAGAAACTATTGGGCAGTAGAAAAATTTCTTCAAATCTTCTTTTCATATTGATGGTTGTTGCATTTCTAAATGCAAAGTGGAAGCTTTCATTATAATTTTTTTTTTCATTTTAAATCCATACATTTGCTTTCCTCCCGAGGCCCCTAACCATTGTGTTTAGTTCTAAATAGAAGTGGTAAAATCATGAGTGTAAGCGTTGGGGAAAAGAATGAAAAAGACATTTCCTGCTTGACTAGTAGCAGGAAATACCAGAAATCTCATTCAAAATATTCGTTTCCCTACAGATTTCTTTTTGTTCCACTTATTATTTTTATTTTTGCTTTTAAATATCAATATCTTATCTGCTGAGTAAGGAATCAATACATTTCTTTTATACTCAGTATAGTTGCTACCATTAAAAAAGTTTTAAAACCTTAGAGGAACTGTGGGACAAATGGAAACAGAAAACCAATAATGTTATGATAAGATAGAATAATGTAGTGGACAGACGACCCAGTGGGGAATCAGACATACTGGTTAGATGTGTATAAGAGACAGTTATGATAAGATAGAATAATGTAGTGGACAGACGACCCAGTGGGGAATCAGACATACTGGTATATCAATTACTAGCTTCATGACTTTGGAAAACTTACCTTTCAGGATTTTTGTTTCTTTATACACAGTGAAGATGATAATACCTGACTCACTGGATTATTGTGAGGACTAAGTAAGATATGCGGAATGTGTCTAGTATATTGTGGTCAATCAACAAATAATACTGTTACAAAATTAATAGAAATAGAAAATACCCAATGAGCATTTATTTTGGGCCAGGTGGTATGCTAACTGGTTGGCTTGAATGTTGTCAGGAACCATGGTATCAGGAACCAAGGCTCCTTCTATCTTTTATTCTGTCATATGCATCCTCCATTTTGGGTCTAAGATGGCGACTCAGAATTCAATTACACCACCCTTGTTCATAATAGCAACTAAATAAGGGAATACATTTTTCTCCCTCTAAGAACACTTCCATCTTCCTCATGTAGGCACAACTAGCTATAAAGGCTACTGGAAAACATAGTCTTTATTTTGACTGCAGTTGAAAACCAGGAATTTTGTTACTGAGAGAAGAATAGGTGTTGCGCTAAACTAGAAGTCTCTACTACACATATTTAACATATTAATTCTTCAATGTTTTGGTCCTAATAAATTTTTAAGAACACATTATTTTATTTCAGTAGGTGAGGTAGAAACAAAAGTAAGGAGAAACACCACTTAAAAATTTGTTCTAATTCCACATTTTGTCTCAGGCTAGCCCAGAGAAGATGTCTGATTACAAAATGAGTTTCTTGAAGCCTGAATATTAACACACTATAGTTATTCTTTCTTCCTCTCTCCCTCCCTCCCTCCCTCCTACCTTCCTGCCTTCCTGCCTTCCTGCCTCCCTGCCTCCCTGCCTTCTTTCCTTCCTTCCTTTGCTCTCACTTTCTCTCCTCTTTTCTTTTTTCTAAATAAGAACAAGAATTAACTTCTAAAAGTACCAATACTTGAATGAAGTCTCAGTATAATTTGTTTTTCCAATCTAGAGCCTACAAAAATTTGACTTTAAATAAAAGCATGTTATCCATCTGTAAAAAGCAAAACTAAATTAAATCTTCTCTCATGGTGGATCAAGTAAATAGATTCAAAAGACAGCCTCAGGGAAAACTGGAGAAAATAACATAACAACTAATTGCTACTTTCATTAAAAGCCATATTTAAAATATCTTAATTTATTTTTACATTTGTTTTTCCTTTCCATATTTTCATATTTTGAATTCTGGAAGTTTCTTTTCTTTTCTTTCTTTCTTTCTTTCTTTCTTTCTTTCTTTCTTTCTTTCTTTCTTTCTTTCTTTCTTTCTTTTTTTTTTTTTTTTGAGACGGAGTCTCGCTCTGTAGCTCAGGCTGGAGTGTAGTGGCGCGATCTGGGCTCATTGCAAGCTTGGCCTGCCAGGTTCATGCCATTCTCCTGCCTCAGCCTCTGGAGGAGCTGGGTCTACAGGCGCCCGCCGCCACGCCTGGCTAATTTTTTGTATTTTTAGTACAGATGGGATTTCACCATGTTAGCCAGGATGGTCTCGATCTCCTGACCTCGTGATCTGCCAGTCTGAGCCTCCCAAAGTGCTGGGATTACAGGTGTTAGCCACCGTGCCCTTCCTATTGTGGAAGTTTCTAATTTCCTGACCTCAGGATTTAATTTTCCCATCTTAGTTTCTTTTTTTTTGCAATATCGGGTAGCAAATACTATAGATACAGTATTCTAGTAGCAAGAATTCATATATTAATTTATAAGAAGAATGTCTGTCTTAAGAATTCATATCATGTGCTATAAATATCTCTATTAGTTTTCAAGGGCTGCCTTAGCAAATTACCACACACTTGTTGGCCTAAAATAACAGCAATTTCTTCTCTCATAGTTCTGGAGGCCAGAAGTTCAAAATCAAGGTGTTGGCAGAGTTCTTTCTTGTTTTTTTTTGGACATTATGGGGAAGAGTCCATTCCATGCCTTTCTCCTAGTTTTTAGAGGCTGCTAGGAATCCTTGGTGTTCCTTGGTTTGTGGCTATATCACTCCAGTCTCTGTTTCTATCTTTACATTGACCTTTTCCTTGTGAATTCATGGCATTTGTGATGGCATTTTGGACTTACATGGTTAATCTAGTCTATTCTCATCTCAACATCCTTAATTTAATTACATTTGCAAATACCATTTTTCAAAATAAGGTAACATTTGCAAGTTTCAGGAATGAGGACTAGATGTCTTTTGGTGGGTGTTACTCAACCTACTACAATACTTTTTAAATGTTGTTTAACCCTTAATGATTTATGATATTAAAATACACAATAGGACTAGAGGCCAGTTCTTTATACTGAATGTAACATGGTTTACACTTAGTAGACTTTGTCACTTTATAGAAATGCTAATAAAATATATTTTTCACAAAGTAAGTAAAATTCTTGATCCACCTTATGTATATTATCACTTGAAAGCTAGTTTCAGGAGTAGAAAAAGACTTCCGAGTAACTAGTCTGCAAGACCATGAGCTCTCATCACTCTGAATGTCCTTTATCTTCTCTCACAAGTACTTTAGCAAAAAATGGGGCACTATAAATAATAGAAAATGATAAAGATCATAATGCCAAGGACTTCATAGTCTTCACTAGACATTCACCAACCTTGGGTAGAATACTCAGCTTCTCTCTTTCACTAAAACTGTAAACCTCCCTAACTGAACCCAAGGACAATTTGCTTTTCTGGCAGAGGCTAGTATTTATTCATAAACATGTGTTATCGATGTCTAGTAAAGAAATCCTTATGCAGACTATCTGAAATAGGATGGTGTAAAAGAAGGTATAGCTGGCAGATTCTCTGAAGTAATTATGTATTTTGACACAAAATGAACAAATACAAATTAAATTCAATTATAATTGACTTTAAATCACAGGCTATTTGTTTAAATTTGCTTTGTTTATTTTCCTATTAGCTTATATGCATATATTCAGCTGATGCATAATTCTATACTGGCAAATATTTAGACTGCAAAAGCTCTGAGAAATGGCAGAGAAGATTCTTCATATACACAGTATATTTAATTGCACTGGTATAGTTTGGATATTTGTCCCCTCCAAATCTCATGTTGAAATGTGATCCTCAATGTTGGAGGTGGAGTCTAATGGAAGGTGTTTAGGGCATGGGGGCAGATTCCTCATGAATACCTTGGTGCCTTTGCCACCCCATGGTAATGAGCGAGTTCTTGTTCTACTAGTTCTGGAGACCCGGTTGTTAAAGAGTCTGGTGCCTTTCTTCTCTCTCTTGCTCTCTCTTTTGCCATGTGACATCCATGTTTCCCCTTCACCTTTCACTATGATGGAAAGATTCCTGAGACCCTCACTAGAAGCAGATGTTGGTGCCATGCTTCTTATATGGCCTGCAGAATCATAAGCCAGATGACTCAGCCTCAGGTATTTCTTTACAGCAATGCAAAGTAGGCTAATACATACACTTCTTTCCATTAAAGAATTTATTAATTTTTCTATAGCTCTTCTTTTGAAATGCTTCTATTCCTTGTGAAAGATGATGGTTAAAATATAGTTTTTGAACAGAAATTGTTATTTTGTTATAGCAATTTTGATTGATTAGATAAAAAGAAAAAAAAGAAACAAGTTCAATGAGAAAGATGAGATAATGCAGGCAAAAGATAGCGTGGGACAAACCAGTCTTTTCATTATGGATTGAGGGTGAAGGGCACACTTTAAAGAGAAAGTGGAGGGAAGAAAAATGATACATGCTGAATACCTGTAATAAGGGTAAAGAAAAATTACATAGTGGGAGGAATAAATGTGGAATTTTTTTTTGTTCTTTTGTCCACACAGGCCAAACTTGGTATTTGTCTCTCTTCTGCCAATAGTTTGAATCAGATGAAGCTACCAGGCTTGGAATACTCAAACTTTGTGGCTGTTTACATTACAATTTTTCCTTCCAAACAATGTAGTGGAAATAACTCACTACATTGATAACCGATAAAAGAAGCAACCAAGAGCATTATCACTTAAGAATTAAATAGAGCAATATTTACTATTTCAATGACATCCTATAAATAGATTTCCTTAAAGATCATAAAAGAAAGATCATAATGGGTAAGTCTAGATCTATAATATGTTGCTGATTTTTGCCCTTGAAGGATAATTTTCTGTGATTCAGATTTAAAGTGAAACCAGTGTTATTACTCATAAAGGATTTGGGGGTATCCACTTGGCAATGGTACCCATGTCTCACATAATATGTCCTGAAAGAAGATAGCAAGATTTAAGGAATATCTGAGGCTGGGTTATTTATTTATAAAGGAGGTTTATTTGGCTTATGATTCTGCCATTTATTTTCACACATTCAATATTTCTCATGATAAAATAAGAGATTTAGATTTCTGATTTGCCTTTATGTCAAAGGAAGGCCTAGATAATTGATTTAGTTATTTTGTACATATAACTAAATCATATATTTTGTACATATACACACATATACATATATATGTGTATCAAGATACATATATGGGAACAGTTGTTTGTATTTCTTTTTCTTGGCCTCTGCTCCATGCATACAAGGCTATGACTTCATTTAAGTAGTTCCATCTGGAACAAAAAGTAAAGTTGAGGAAGTAATGTGCCTTCTCAAACTTCCAGACCACATTTCCCTAGAGTTCAAGGTCTGGCATGCCTGGGAAGAGTTTACAATATTTTATACAAAAAAAAAAAAAAAAAAAAAAACCTTCCTGTAACAACACAAATTCCTTTGGAAAAGGCATCTAGAGCCAATATTCAGCATGTTTCCACAAACACCTAATGTGAATCTCTACTGTTGCAGCAACAACTCTGCTTTGCTAGAACATTTATGGGAAACACATGCAAAGAAGATGCTAATTGCAGAACACTTGCAGAGTGGTGAATTTTGAATTTATTTCCTCCAGATTAGACACTGAGAAGCAGTGGAATGAGTGTAACTCATGGGCCCCCAAGGTAGAAAGTTTACCTATATTGGTGCAAAGTAAATTTCCAGCAGAAATGAACTCTCTCCTTTGGTGGTCTCCTTTAATGAGTAAGGTTTGTTTTGCTGCACTCTGAGCTATGTTAGAGTCCACTGAAGGCTCTTTTCTGAACATTATTTGTATCTACAGTACTTTAAAACATTTTTGATGTAAATTGAGACTTTTGTCAATCATTTAGATGTGTGATCTACATGACGTTAGGTGTTTTTAAGTTTGTTAATGATGCAAACATTTACATATGTACACATGAACACATCTATACATAGGTGTACATGAACACATCTATAGCATGATAAAGAGGAGAGAAAACAAAACAGATCGAAGAAAGAAAATGAGAGGAAGGAAAGGAGAAAGTTTTGAGTCATCACCAAGTACATCTCTCTTCTTTGCATGGTAGATTTATTTGTAGCATGTAATGCTGTTTGAGAGCATTTTATCCACTTTAGAACTTCTTTCAAAAGTGGAGTCAGTTATCTCAAACCCTGCTGCTGCTTTATCAACTAAGTTTATGTAAGAGTCTAAATTGTTTGTTGTCATTATAATAATGTTCACAACATCTTCACGAGGAGTAGATTCCATCTCAGGAACACTTACTTTGCTCATCCATAAGAAGTAACTCTTCATTTGTTCAAGTTCGATCACAAGATTGTAGCGATTCAGTCACATCTTCAGGCTCCATTTCCAGTCTAGTTCTCTTGCTATTTCCATCATATCTGCAGTGACTTCCTCCACTGAAGTCCCAAAATCCCTCAAAGTCATTCTTGAGGGTTGAAATTAATTTCTTCTAAACTCCTGTTAATGTTGGTATCTTGACAACCTTTTGTAAATCACAAATGTTTTTAATGGCATCTAGAATGATGAATCCTTTCCAGAAGGCTTATGGTTTACTTTGCCCAGATCCATCAGGGGAATCCATATCTATGGCAGCTAGAGCCTTACAAAATATTTTTCTTAAATCAGGTGTGTACAATATTTTGACTTCCCTGGGAAATATTGGAAGAAGAATTTTCTTAGGTCACACATAAAATACTAACACGAATGATAGCTGATGAGCTTAAAAAAAAATCACAAAATATTCTCAATGTTTTAAGAAAGTTTGCGGATTTGTGTTGGGCCACTTTCAAAGCTGTCCTGTGCTGCATGTGGCCCACAGACCGTGGATTGGACAAGTTTGTCTTAAATAATGAGACTTGAAAGTTAAAATTATGCCTAATGTATGGGCTACAGAATGAATATTTTGTCAGCAGGCATGAAAACATCATTAATCTCCTTGTACATCTCCATCAGAGCGCTTAGTTGACCAAGGGCATTATTATTAAACAGTAATTTTTTGAAAGGGATCTTGTCTTCCCAAGCAGTAGGTCTCAACAGTGGCCTTAAAATATTCAGTAAGACATGCTGTAAATAGATGTGCTATCACCCAAGTTTTGTGTTTCCATTTATAGAGTACAGGCAGAGTAGATTTAGCATAATTCTTAAAAGCCTTGGGATGTTCAGAATGATAAATGAGCATAAGCTCTAATGCAAACTCACCAGCTCAATTAGCCCCCAAGAAGACAGTCTGTCTTTTGATGTTTTGAAGCCAGGCATTGACTTCTCTCTAGCTCTTAAAGTCCTAGATGACATCTTCTTCCAATAGAAGGTTGTGTTGTCTAGATTGACAATATGTTTAGTGTTGTCATCTTCATTAATGATGTTAGCTAGATCTTCTGGATAACTTGCTGCAACTTCCACATCAGCACTTGGTGCACCACCTTGAACTTTTACATTATAAAGAGGGATTCTTTCCTTAAACCTCATGAGCCAATCCTGCTAGCTTCAGCTTTTCTTCTGCAGCTTCCTCATTCAACATTCATAGAATTGAAGAAAGTTAGGACCTTACTCCGAATTAAGGTTTGTGACTTAAGGAAATGTTTGGCTGTTTGTATCTTCTATGAAGACCACTGAAACTTTTTTTTATATCAGCAATGTCTGGTTTGCTTTCTTATCATTTGTGTGCTCAGTGGAGAACTTTTAATTTTCTTCAAAAACTTTTCCTTTAGCTTTCGCAACTTGACTAACAATTTGGAGCAAGAAGCCTAGCTTTCAGCCTGTTTCTTCTTTTGACATGCTTTCCTCACTAAGCCTAATCATTTATTTTAAGTTTTTGATTTGAAGTGAGACATGTGTAATTCTTCCTTTCACTTGAATATTCAGGGACAATTGTAGGGTTACTAACTGGTCTAATATGAATATTGTTTTGTCTCAGGGAATAGGGTGACCTGAAGAGAGGGACAAGGAAGGGAGAACAGCCAATTGGTGCAGCAGGCAGAACACACACATTTTAAAAATTAAGTTCACTGTCTTATATGGGCATGGTTTTTGGACCTCCCAAACAATTACATAATGACATAAAAGATTACTGATCATGGATCACCATAAGAGAGATAATAATAATGAAAAAGTTTGAAATATTGCAGGAATTACCAAAGTATAACACAGAGATGCAAAGTAAGCACATGCTGTTAGAAAAAGTGTACTGATAGACTTGCTGGAGGCAAAGATGCTACAAACCTTCAATTTGTGAATAACATAATACCTGCAAAGAACAGTAAAAATAAATGCAATAAAATATTGTATGCCTGTATACCTGTTCTCCTTTTGAGCCTAGAAGAAATAACGTTTGACTGTTCCCTGGGCCATACAAATATACATGGGAACTCCATGGGATCATCCCAAGGTCATCTGCCAAGACAACCTCTTCCATCACTAATCCTGCTTCTGTGCTATGCTGGGGCATGGAGAATTCTGGAATTTTGCTGTTTTCTTAGAGACTACCTGCGTCAAATATGGGACCTTCATCTCTCAATTCAAATGTCTACTCCTATGTTGATGGGTTGGTGAAAGGACTCAACATTTTCTCAGGGACACAAACTAATGCCTCACCCATCATTTAATTTCTAATTCTCTTCCCTCTGCCTCAACTTCATTTCAGTTGCTAGAGAGGTGTTGCCCAGTACGATTGTGATGATGGAAATGTTCTATATTTGTGCAATCCAATATGGTAGCCACTAGCCATAGGTGGCTATTGAGCACTTGAAATGTCACTAGTGAGGCTGAAGAGCTGAATTGTGAGTTTTATTTATTTTAACTAATTTAAATTTAAATAACCACTAGTGGCTAATGGCTACAATATTGGATAGTATCTGTATAATCTGGGGCGGGGAAAGGTTAATAGGTAGACAAAATATTTTTTAATTAACATTTTTTCAGTCTTTATTTTACTTTTTACATATGTTTTTTATTTTTATTTTTTGTAATTTTGACTTTAATTTTGATTCAGGAGGTACATGTACAGGTGTGTTAATGGGTATATTGTATGATGCTGAGGTTTTGGTGCGAATGATTTTGTCACCCGGATAGTGAGTATGATACCCAATAGTTAGTTTTTCAAGCCCATGGCCCCCTCCTTTCCTACCCCTCTGATAATTTCCAGTGTCTGTTGTTGCCATCTTTATGCCCATGCCCATGAATACCCAATGTTTAGCTCCTGCTTATAAGTGAGAACATGTGGTATTTGATTTTCTGTTCCTGTGTTAATTCGCTAAGGATAATGACCTCTAGCTCCATCCATTTTCCTGCAAAGAACATCATTTCACTCTTGTTTATGGCTGCATAATATTCCATGCTGCATATGTAACTTTTTTTTTTAATCCAGTCCATCATTGATAGGTATCTGGGTTGATTGCATGTCTGCTACTGTGAATATTGCTGCAATGAACATACAAAAGTGCATGTGTCTTTTTGGTAAACAATTTATTTTCTTTTGGATATAAACCCGGAAATGAGATTGCTCATATTCTTCATTCATTAATTTTTTTAAATGCCTTAAATTATTTTAAAATTTTTAAGACAAGAATTGGTTTCCATATTCTGTTGCATCACCACTTTCTTCAGACAATGAATGCTGCTACCTGAATGTGGAGTGGACATATGTGAACGAATCAAGGTCAATCTCAGTTACAAAGTTTAATGCAATTCCTCCAGATTGTTACAATAACTGCACTTTTCTTAAGTTTTAGTTTGGGACAAATCTACATAAAATATTGGAAAATTCACTTCTGAGACAGAAAAGCATAGATCCCTAAATTTTAATCTACTTTTTTGCTATTCCCTCATAGTGGAACCTTAGGAAAATCACTTAATTTTTTCAGAACCTTAACTTATCAACTTATAAAACTAGGCTAATATCATTTTTCTACAATAGCTGTTGTGTCTCAAACTGAACAAACTCATTCATAGTTTAGGTATCATTACTCTTCTTTCTTTGTTTCTGAAATAAAATATGTTGAATAATTTCTTGGCTGATAATAATCTTTGTTCCATTTGTCTTCTAATACATAATTTACTTGTCTACATAATAATACCTCATTAAATTATTGATCATTTTGTTTTCTAAATATTTATTATTTTTAGGAATTATAACATTATCAATGTACTACTTTGTGACTGCTATTTATTTTTAATGATTGTATATGTCTATGGGTAATATTATGTCAAAGTTTACCTAGAGTTTATATAGATAAATGTTTACAAGTGCCTATGAGTATATAACATATATTCACATACATAGACATTGCTCAAACACTTTCCCTTTTGAAAAGAATTATTTAATTTGGCAATACTGAAAAATAAAAAGAAAAACAATCACACCCTTATATGAATTGTCAATCCTACTAGTGAAACTTTTCAGAGGGTGATACAGGTTATAGTAAACTACATCATAAGTATAAACCACTGTGGTTGGATACCTTTGCACTCTTGAGAACAAAGACACTAAATGGGAGATATTAATAAAAGAGATGTCATGAACTCCACCTGGACTAATAAATCAAAAGGACTGTTTCATCTTGGCTTGATGCTTTTGCAATAATACACACCAAACTCGTGGTCATGTACAGGAGTAGGAGATGGCTTTAGAGAATGAACCATTGGACCCATGAAACACCACCAGGAAGCACTAAAAGGAAAAATTACAGTGATCAGGGATAGGGTCATTCATTCATTTATGCACTTAAAAACGCGTATTTATTGTTGTCTATATTGTGATAGGTCAGTGTTTGTCAACCTTTTTTCATTATCAACATTATCTTCCTGATTGTACTCCTTTCCCATGAAATTTTAGGACCACAGATATACTGTGTATCTGTATATAGATTTGGACCCTTTGGAAGGTTGTAAGCTGTTGTATTGTCGAAGTTTCTTTACCCCCTTGGAGGTGATATCACCTCCACTGAGGATACATAGGCTATTTTCTGGAAATGATGGTGAATCATTTCATCTGCTGATGAAGTCTGTGTCCTCTGGGTACTGAGAGTTTAGTAGAGTAGACAGACACACACATAGACAATTATACAACATGATGAGGGCTACAACAGGAGTATCAAAGAACCAACAAACATACTCCAGCTGGGGTAACTATCTCCCAGCCACCACATCCAGGGAGAGGCTTCCCTCAGCTGAGTATCCGGTGGGATGCTTCAAGGGAAGGAAACATTGAGGCTCAGTTTGAGCCAGGTTGGTTGTAAATAGTTTCAAAATAAAAAATGATAATGTCAACAATAAAGTGGCTACATTCAGTTTAAGGTTTCCCCAGAGAGTTTGGGGGACACAGTAGACTTCTGTTTCAAGCTTGAAAAATGCTAAGCAGCTGCCCGAAAAGGCCAATAAGTAGAGAGGGCTGCTCTGGGGAGCCAACTGTACCCCTACTGAGAGATGATCAAGGACTCTGATTCGTTAAAACCAGATGTGGATCTTGTAGTAGAATCATTGGCCAGGGGCTATTTTAAAAGGGATAAAGCTCAGGAGGGCCTCTTCCATGGGGCAAGATATCTGTGACAGGAAGAACTAAAGATGGGTTGATGAATAGGAAGCCAAGGAAGCAGCCAGGCAGGGGTCCTACCTGAGTGGAAGGGATGCACTCAGAGGGGCCAGCTGAAGAATTAGGAAGACAGAAGTGCCCATAAGAGGCTAAAACATCTGCTGCGGCCAGAGAAAACTAGTGTCAGATGACATCAGTGCCAGCCAAATAAAATGCATCTGCCCTTCCTTTTCTTCCTCTCCTTTATTCCACAGCCCAGTGGATAGAAGGAAGAAGAAGTCTAAGAGACGGAATAAAGGAGGCAACCAATCACACACTGCTTTCTCTCTGTATCAGTCCGTTTTCATGCTGCTGATAAAGACATACCTGAGACTGGGTAATTTATAAAGAAAAAGAGGTTAAATGGACTCACAGTTACATGTGGCTGGAGAGACCTTATAATCATGGCCAAAGGTGAAAGGCACATCTTACATGGTGGCAGACAAGAAAGACAGAGAACCAAGTGAAAGTGGTTTCCCTTATAAAACCATCAGATCTCGTGAGATGTATTCACTCCCATGAGACCAGTATGGGGCAAACTCCCTCCATGATTCAATTATCTCCCACCGGGTCCCTCCCACAACATGTGGGAATTATGGGAGCTACAATTCAAGATGAAACTTGGATGGGGACACAGCCAAACCACATCACTCTCCTCAGGAGTCCAGCCTGTTGCTATAGGCCCAAACTGGAGGAAGAAAGAAAATTCAACCTTTAATAAAGAGCATCAGGTTTTTTCCCATGAATTACCTTCTGTGAGGCCAATGTGTCCGACATGCCAGTCATACAGGGCATTATGTTGAGAGTCAGCAAACCCACCGTGGGCTCTGCTGGAGCAAGAGCAAGGTGACCCTCTGCTTCAGAAGTTGGGGTGAGAGCAACCAGGCCAACTGGCACATACAGCAGAGACTCAGCAGGAAGGGGAGACCGAGTCCGTGGAGTGAGGCCATTGAGCTGAGAAAGAGTAGATCCCAGAGGAAAGGAGGTAAACATTATCCACAGAGGCGCAGAATGCACACCAGGGATAGAGACGAAACAAGGCAGCCAGAGCCATCCAAAACCCAGGTGATGCTGCCTGAATCAGCTGAGTCTTCCCTCTACCCACAGGGTCACACCAACCCCTTCCTTACATATCTCTGACTCCATCTTAAAGGGAAGAGTACAGAACTAAGAGACTGAGCAGTGTTCCCCCAAACTAATCATGACCTAAAGGGATTGTTTAATTTTATCAGACTAGTTTATAAACTAGTTGGATGTTTGTTGTCTTATCCCCTGCCTCCTAGACAGTGGGAATGCCTAAGGAAAATCAGAACAGTAATAGACAAAATAAATAAACATTTGCTTTGCCCTTGGTAGTATGATGAAGTAAATCTGTGATGTTTTCCCTGCACATTGAGCTTGAGCACTTAAATAACATAGCAAAATGTGGGAACACAGATGAAATTCTTATTTGTTCTGCACTTTTAACAAGTAATAGGTATATTTTTCTACTGTTTGTGACTAGAAGCAGGGGCAGTCCTGAACCAAGTGCTCCTTTTTTTAATGTGGTCCTTTCCATGCAGATCATACTTTTTTTTTTTTTTTTTTCACATGCCTGGTATGTAGTTTTGCTCAATGCAATGAATGAACAAATAAGGCATCTTCTACTACAATAGTTCATTTAAACTTGATGGTTCCAGGCCTCTGGATGCCTTTGTCCTTTCTGAAGTCCAGTTTCCAGTGTATTAAGCCGCATAACTTAATAACAGCATCTGTTTTTGCTCTTTCTGAAATTGTTTTGAATTTCATCTCTTTGTCTCTCCATGTTTGCACCCTTGTGCTTTGCATTAGACTTCTGAATGGGAGACATTCCTCTCCATACACTCGTAAAAATCTTTTATGCATTCACTTAGAGCTCTGCATTAATCTTTGCTAGGATCGGTTTTCTTAAGCGTCACTAAACTACTGGGCTTTCATCTTGTGCTGCTCTTCGCATCTTAACTTTTCCTGGAAGTCTACTCAAGAAAGCCACTTTAGATAGATTGTATGACCACGAGGTCTGTAATCTCTTTCCCAACTTGCTGAAATCTACTGCAATGACCTTTTGCTCTACTTACCTGTGGGGACTAGGGCAGCTGGAACCCAACAGTTCTCACCATTTCTTTTTGGTGTCAGCTAAAAAGGGTTAAAGGAAAGGACTTTAATTTTCTCCTCCTAATTTTGGACATGAATAACTTCTGGGTAGTGGGTGGCTATGAAAACAGCATCTCTGGGAATGATGCTTCTTTCCCTTGTTCTTGTAAAACATACCTATTCTTTCACAACATTGGCACAGGGACAAAATACCTAAGTTTAGCATACGCAATTTTGCAATTCATATTTTACCTGGTGCCAAACAGGAAAATATTTAGAACCACTTTAAAATTTTCCCTACAAATATAAAATGTTTATCAATCACCTTGATGTATAAAATGTAGACTATTAGAAAATGCAAATGAAAGGTCTGGAAATCTGGGGAAGCTGCTGTCTGAGAAGTCAGAAGTCTCACCCAGGTAGCTGTGATGTAGGCAGCTCACTTGTGCTCTCTGAGGATCTGTTGCCTTTCTCTATAAATTAAAGCGGTTGAAGTAGATCATTGTGAGGACCTTTTCTAACGGGGTATGCCAAATTTAATTAGATATCAACTAGCACAAGGATTGGCTAAGGCCTGCAAGTAAAATCTAAATAAAGTTTTATTGGAACACAGTAACAGTCATTAGTTTACATGTTGGTTGTGACTACTTTTGCTACAACATCAGTATTGAGTATTGTGAGTGTAACTGCGTCTCCTACAAAGCCTAAAATATTCACTATTTGATCACTTAAAGAAAAACTCTGTTGACTAATCGTCAACAGTTTTGAAGTTGACAGGTATTCCATTGATTGAACAATGTCATATTTTTTATTGAAGTATAATACATATGCATAAGAGCGCACATACAATAAACAAAATAATTGAATTTCATACACCTATTTAACTAGATCCCAGGTTACAATAAAAACCAGATCACTGCCAACACTCTAGAAGACCTTTTGTGCTACCTTCCAGTTACTACTCTCCCCAAGGATACCCACTCTCCTGATTTCTAACATTGATTTATATCAATGCTTCATAATTCTATTTTGAATTTCATAGTATGTGCTTTGTTGATGAATAGCCTCTTTAACTCACATTATGCTTGTGAAATGCACCAGTGGTATGCTGGAAAACCAGCTCTTTGGGGGAAGAAAACGCCTACTTTGTAGCATTTGCTGGTTTCTGTGGCACAAATACACCCGTTGTGGTTGATTTCAAGGTGCCAACTTGACATCATTGAATGAAGATTAGGAAGAGATGCTAATAGTTCTTGCTAGTGGGGGTAAGTCAGTTCTGGCATGCTGTTGAGTTATATTGGTGAGGGTAGTTGCATGTTTATTCTCATTTATATACAGTGTTTCATTATGTGAATGTACCACAATTGTCTTTTATACTATTGATGGGTGTAAGAGTAATTTTCAATTTGTAGCTTTTATGAAAGTGCTGTCATTAATATTCAGTACATGTCTTTTGATAAACCTATGCAGGTGTCTCAGTTGGACATATCCCTGGAAGTGGTATTGAGAGTCATTGGTATACACATGCTCAGTTTTAGTACAGGCTGCCAAAGAATTTTCCAAATTAGTTTTTCTGTTTTATATTCCCTCCAGCAGGTATGGGACTCCGGTTACTCCAAATACTTGCCAAAACTTGGTGTTTTCTGAATTTTTCATTCTAGCATTTTTGGTGTGTGTAGTGGTATCAAATTTTGATTTGAATTTTAATTCCCTTGAATTTATTTTCATATGGTTATTGGACATTTGATACTCTTTATGTGAAGCATTTTGTCCTTTATTTCTGTTGGGCTTTCTTTCATTTCTTATTGATTTGTAATGATTTTAAAAATTACACATACTGTGAATAGAGTGTTTCTTATTGTTGTTGTTGGATACACCTCTTGCAGTTATCTTTAGAAAATTTAGGGGTTGCTTTTTCATTCCCTTAATGGTGTCTTTTGAAATACAGAAGTTTCATATTTTAGTATAGTCCAGTTTTTATTGTTTTATGTTTGAGTACTGTTTTGTGTGTTATATTAAAGAAAACTTTCCTCCAAGGCCTTGTAAAAGCTTTGTTATTTTGCATTTATATCTACAATACCCCAAAATTGATTTTTGCTTAAGGTATGAGGTAGGGATCCAGATTTATTTCCCATTTATTAAAAGAATCATTCTTTTCCCACTGTACTGAAAAGCTGCCTTTATCAAAACTAAGGTGACCATATATATATATATATATGGGTCTGTTTCTGGACTCCTTTTTCTTTTCCAAGATCAGTTGTTTGTTCTTGTACTAATGCTACCCTGTTTCAATTACTACAGCTTTACAACAGACTTTTTATCTGGGAATGAAAATCTTCCAGCTTTGTTCTTTTCCTTCAATATTACTTGGTGGCTATTCTTGGCTCTTTGCATTTGTCAATTTAAACAAATAAAACTGCCATGATTTTATGGGGATTTCATTGCATTTGTAGATTGTTGGTAACTTTAATTATATTATAAATTGTTTATTCTATGTTTTTGTTTCTAATATATAGATGTATACTTAACTATTTTTTATATAGCCTTGTATCCAGCTCATTAACACTGTCTATGAATTCTTTGGTTTTGTAGCTGTGTAGTATTGTTTCATGCAAATGTTGAACAATTTATTTCTTTGCTTTCCAATCTTAGTTTTTTCTTTCTTTGTCTTACCTTATTGGACTGGCTAGTTTCACCAGTACAATTTGAATAGAAGTGACAATAGCAGATATTCTTGTCCTGTACCCAAACTAAAATGGAATTGCTTTTACTATTTCACCATTGATATCCTTTGACTGCCCTTAATCTTTTATTTCCTTTCTTTGTCCACAGGGAAACAAACCGAGCCATGGTCCAATACCCAAACAAGATGTTACCTGAATACCCATAACATTTCACTGTAATGCCTGTTCACCCATTTGATTGACACACATTTAAGTTACTATGATGTTTCAGGAGTTAAGGAATTTTAGTGATAATATAAACAACCTTTTATTTTTCAACAGAAAGAGACTAACAGAGGGGTTCAGATCTAAATATTCATGGAAAGTAGTGTAGATTGCTAGGACTTCTGTTGTTGTTGTTGTTGTTTATTTATTTTTTTGAGACAGTCTTGATGTGTCATCCAGGCTGGAGTGCAGTGGCACAATCATGGCTTACTGTAGTGTCAACCTCCTTGGCTTAAGCAATCCTCCTGCCACAGCCTCTCAGAGTGTTGGGATTACGGGCATAAGTCACAGTGCCCAGCCAACTTGTGTTTTTAATAGGACTCAATGCCTTTCTTTCTATCTTAAAAAAATTAAGTTCAGAGGTACATGTGCAAGTTTGTTCTATAGATAAACTTGTGTCATGGGAGTGCGTTGTACAGATTATTTTGTCACTTAGGTATTAAGCCTAGTGTCAAAAAGTTTTATTTTTGCGATCCTCTCCTTCCTCTCACTCTCCAACCTCCAGTAGGCCCCCATTATGTGTCCATGTGTTCTCATCATTTAGCTCACACTTATAAATAAGAATATGAGTTATTTGGTTTCCTGTTCCTGCATTAGTTTGCTGAGGATAATGGCCTTCAGCTTTATCCTTGTTCCTGCAAAAGACATGATCTTGTTCTTTTCTTATGGCTGCATAGTATTTCATGGTGTATATATAACACATTTTCTTTATCTAGTCTACCATTGATGGGCACTTAAATTGATTCCATGTCTTTGCTATTGTGAATAGTGCTGCAATAAACATACATGTGCATGCATCTTTATGACAGAAAAATTTATATTAAAAATTTATATTCCTTTGGGTATATACCCAGTAATGGAATTGCTGGGTCAAATGATAGTTCTGTTTTTAGGTCTTTGAGGAATTGCCATACTGTGTTCCACAATGGTCAAATTAATTTACACTCCCACCATCAGTGTATATACATTCCTTGTTCTTCATAACCTCACTAGCATCTGTTATTTTCTGACTTTTTAGTAATAGCCATTCTGACTGGTGTGAATCATGATAGTATCTCACTATGGTTTTGATTTGCATTTCTCTAATAATCAGTGATGTTGAGCTTTCTTTCATATGTTTGTTGGCTGCATGTATGTCTTCTTTTGAAAAGTGTGTGTTCATATCTTTTGCCCACTTTTTAATGGGGTTGTTTGTAAATTTGTTTAAATTACTTATAGATGCTGGATATAAGATCTTTGTCAGATGCATAGTGTACAAAAATTTTCTCCCATTCTGCAGATCATCTGTTTACTCTGTTGGTAGTTTATTTTGGTGTGTGGAAGTTCTTTGGTTTAATTAGATCTCATTTGTCAAGTTTTGCTTTTGTAGCAATTGTTTTTGGTGTCTTTATTTAGAAATCTTTGCCCATTCCTATGTCCAGAATGGTATTGCCAAAGTTATCTTTCGGGTTTTTTATAGTTTTAGGTTTTACATTTAAGCCTTTAGTCTATCTTCAGTTGATTTTTGTATATGATATAAGGAAGCAGTCCCGTTTCAATCTTTTGCATATGGCTAGCTGGTCATCCCAGCACCATTTATTGAAAAGGAAGGCCTTTCCCTATTGCTTGTTTTTGTCAGCTGTGTCAAAGATCAGACAGTTGTAGGAGTGTGGCCTTATTTAAGGGCTCTCTAACCTGTTCCATTGGTCTATGTGTCTGTTTTTGTACCAGTACCATGCTGTTTGGTTACTGTAGCCCTGTAGTATAGTTTGAAGTCAGGTAGCATGAGGCTTCCAGCTTTGTTCTTTTTGCTTAGGTTTGCCTTAGCTATTTGAGTTCTTTTTTGGTTTCATATAAATTTTAAAAATAGCTTTTTCTAGTACCACAAACAGTGTCATTGGTAGTTTGATAAAAATAGAACTGAATCTATAAATCACTTGGGGCAGTTGGCCATTTTAATAATATTGATGCTTTCTATCCATGAGCATGGAATGTTTTTCCAATTTTTTGTATCATCTCTGATTTATTTGTGCATTGTTTTGTAGTTCTTATTGTGGAGATCTTTCAACTCCCTGGTTAGCTGTATTCCTAGGTATTTTATTGTTTTTGTGGCAGTTGTGAAGGGGATTGCATTCCTGATATGGTTCTCAGCTTGATGATTGTTGGTGTCTACAAATGCTAGTGATTTTTGTACATTGATTTTGTATCCTGAGACCGCTCTGAAGTTGTTTATTATCTTAAGGAGCTTTAGAGCTGTGACTATATGGTTTTCTAAATATAGAAATCAGGTTTGTAAACACGGATAGTTTGACTTTTCTCTTCTTATTTGGATGCCCTTTATTTCTTTCTCTTGCCTGATTACTCTGTCCAGGACTTCCAATACTATGTTGAATAGAAGTGGTGAGGGAGGGTATCCTTGTCTTGTGCTGGTTTTTAGGAGGAATGCTTCCAGCTTTTGCCCATCCAGTATGATGTTGGCTGTAGGTTTGTCCTATACTGCTCTTATTATTTTGAGGTATGTTCCTTCAATGTCTAGTATTTATTGAAAGTTTTTAACATGAAGGAGTGTTTAATTTTGTCAAAAGCCTTTTCTGAATCTATTGAGATAATAGGGTTTGTGTATTGATTCTGTTTATGTGATGATTCACATGTATTGATTTGTGTATGTTGAACTGACCTTGCATCCCAGGGATAAAGCCTACTTGACCATGGTGGATTAGCTTTTCAATGTGCTGCTGGGTTCAGTTTGTAAATATTTGGTTGAGGATTTTTGCATCAATGATCATCAAGGATTTTGGCCTAAGGTTTTCTTTTTGTTGTTGTTGTGTCTTTCCAAGGTTTTGGTGTCAAAATGATTCCGGCCTCATAGAATCAGTTACGGAGGTGTCCCTCCTCCTCAATTTTTTGGAATTGTTTCAGTAGGAGTGGTACCAGCTTTTCTTTGTACATCTGGTAGAATAGACTGTGGCTCCTTATAGTCCTGGGCTTCTTTTGGTTGGTAGGCTATTTATTACTGATTCAATTTTGAAGCTTGTTGTTAGTCTGTTCAGGCATTCAGTTTCTTCCAGGTTCAGCCTTGAGAAGAGTGTATGTGTCCAGTAATTTATCCATTTCTTCTAGATTTTCTAGTTTGTTTTTATAATATTCTCTGATGGCTATTTGTATTTCTGTGGGGTCAGTGGTAATATCTCCTTTGTCATTTCTAACAGTGTTTATTTGGATTTTTTTCTCTTTTCTTCTTTATTAATCTAGCTAGTGGTATATATTATTAATTTTCTCAAAAAACGAACTCTTAGATTCATTGATCTTTTGAATGGTTTTCCGTGTCTCAATCTCCTTTATTTCTGCTCTGATTTTGCTTATTTCTTGTCTTTCACTAGCTTTGGGGTTGCTTTGCTCTTGCTTCTCTATTCATTTTTAGCTGTGATGTTAGGTTGTTAAATTGAGATCTTTCTAACTTTCTTTGTGTGAGCATTGAGTGCTATAAATTTCCATCTTAACATTGTCTTGGCTGTGTCACAGAGATTATGATATGTTGTGTCTTTGGTTTCATTAGTTTCAAAGAACTTCTTTATTTTCTCCCTTAATTTCAATATTTACCCAAAAGTCATGCAGGAGAAGGTTATTCAATTTCCATGTCCTTGTTTGGTTTTGAGCAATTTTGTTAGTCTTTATTTATAATTTTATTGCACTGTGGTTTGAGAGAGTGATTGTTATGATTTCAGTTCTTTTGCATTTGCTGAGGACTGTTTTATGTCTGATTGTGTGGTGGATTTTAGAGTATGTGCCATGTGGCAATGAGAAGAATGCATACTCTTTTGTTTTTATGTGGAGAGTTTTGTAAAGGTCTATCAAGTCCATTTGGTCCATTGTGCAGTTTGGGTCCTGAATATCTTTGTTAGTTTTCTGCCTTGTTCATCTGTCTCATACTGTCAGTGCAGTGTTAAAGTCTCTCACTGTTATTAGGTGGAGTCTATGTCTCTTTGTAGGTCTCTACGTGTTGGATGCATATATACTTAGGATAGTTAGGTCTTCTTGTTGAATGGAACCCTTTACCATTATGTAAGACCCTTCTTTGTCTTTTTTGATATTTGCTGCTTTGAAATCTGTTTTATCTGAAATTAGGATTGTAATCCCTGACATTTTTTGCTTTTTTATTTGCTTGATAGATTTTCCTGCATCCCTTTATTTTGAGCCTACGAATGTCATTACATGTGAGATGGGTCTCTTAAAGACACCATACCATTGGGTCTTGGTTCATTATTCAGCTTGCCACTCTATACCTTTTAATTGGGAGCATTTCATCCAGTTACATTCAAGATTAATATTGATATGTGTGGATCTGATTCTGTCATCATGATGTTAGCTGGTTATTTTGCAGACGTTTGTGTTATTGCTTTATGGTGTCACTGGCCTGTGTACTTCATTGTGTTTTTGTAGTGGCTGGTAATGATCTTCCTTTATGTATTTAGTGCTTCCTCCAGGAGCTCTTGTAAGGCAGGTCTGGTGGTAACAAATTTCTTCATCATTTGCTTGTCTGAAAATGATCTTTCTCCTTCGCTTATAAAGCTTAGTTTGGCCAGATATGAAATTTTTGGTTGGAATTTCTTTTCCTTAAGAGTACTGAATATCAGACTCCAACCTCTTTCGGCTTGTAGGGTTTCTTCTGAAAGGTGCACTGTTGGCCTGATGGGCTTCCTTTTGTGGGTGACCTGACATTTCTAGCTGCCTTTAACATTTTTTTCTTTCATTTTGACTTTGGAGAATTGATGATTATGTGTCTTGGGGATAATCTTCTTGTGAAGTATCTTACTGGAGTTCTCTGTGTTTCCTGAATTTGAATGTTGGCCTCTCTAGCTAGGTTGGAGTAGTTCTCATGGATGATATCCTGAAATACATTTTCCAAGTTGCTTTCATTCTCCTCATCTCTTTCAGGGACACCAATGAGTCATAGATTTGATCTCTTTACATAATTCCATATTTCTCAGAGGTCTTATTTATTCCTTTTCATTATTTTTTCTCTATTCTTGTTTGTCTTATTTCAGAAAGCCTGTCTTTAAACTCTGAGATTTTCTCCTTAACTTGGTCTAGTCTGCTATTAATACTTGTGATTGCATTATGACATTCTTGTAGAGTGTTTTTCACCTCTATCAAATTGATCATATACTTTTCTATACTGGCTATTTTGTCTGTCACCTCCTGTATCATTTTAGTTTGATTCTTACCTTCCTTGAATTGGGTTTCAATGTACTCCTTCATCTCAATGATCTTCGTTACTATCCATATTCTGAATTCTATTTCTGACATTTCAGCCATCTCAACCTGGTTCAGAAACCTTGCTGGAGAGATAGTGTGCTCATCTGGAGGAAAGAAGGAGCTCTGGCTTTTTGAGTTGTCAGAGTTCTTGCACTAGTTCTTTCTCATCTTGCTGGGCTGGTGTTCCTCAATCTTTGACATTGCTGTCCTTTGGGTGTTTTTCTTTTTTTTTTCCTTTTATCCTATTTGATGACCTTGAGGGTTTGATTGTGGTATAAGATAGGTTCAGTCAACTGGTTTTGTTTCTGGACGATTTTAGGGAGCCAAAACTCAGCTCTGAACTCCTAGACTACATGCTGTAACTCTAGGGGACTTGCATCAGGACCAACTTCATTCTCTGGCTCCTTGAGATTAAGAACCAACTGGTGCTGGTGGGGCTGAGGTGTTCCCTGACCACTGATTACTACACTTTGATAGGTGGTGTCAGCCAAAATCTTTCCTAGGGCAGTGGCAGTAGGACCTATCCTTGTTCACATGTGCCAACAGCAGCAACATCATGGTGGGGTGCATACTCATTGGCTGCAGCCAGGTGTTAGCAGGTGTCGGATGCCTGCCTCCACGCATTCACAGCAGCAGTGGAGGAAGCACAGCTTGGGGAGGGGGCCCATTGGCAACTGTGCACACAGTCGCACTGGTGGTGGTATTAGCATGGGGTCAAGATGCTGGCAGGCTCAGGTCTGTGTGTGCCCTGTGGCTGCTCGGGGTGGGGGAGGGTCCATTATTCCCCGTACCTAGTTTCACTCTAGCCACAGAGTTGGCACAGGGGTGAGGCACTGGCAAGGGCAATGCTGACGGGCTCTGTGCCCCCCAAGGCTCCAACTACAATGATGGTATCACAGGGGAGGGGAGGCAAAGTACACTCCCTTGGACAGCAAAGGCAGGGCAGGGTGCACATGCACACACACACTGGAAGAGCAAGGAAGGCAAGATCTCCTATGCACACATGCACTGGCAAATCAATGTCAGGGGTGGCTGTGGGCTCAGAAGAAACAGCAGTTCGGGGAGACAGCAGGCTGGCTGGTGTGTGGTCATGGGGGCTGCCCTCCTGGAGCTCTCCACTGGTCAGGCATGGTCCACAAGTACAGGAGCTCTGATGCAGGCCCCCAGGACACCCGAGGCTGCTTTAAGCAGGTATGGCCAGGTTGGGGCTCCTGGAAAGGCAGGAAGACCAAGGGTGCTCAAGTTAGACCAGTCATGTCAGAGGGCCAGTTTTCCCTGCAGAGTTCAGGTCTGAGTTTCTCTAGGGCTAAAGTCTCCTATGGGAGAAAGTAAAACCTGGGGGGATGGGCATCCCTATTCATGCTTTGCTACAGACCCTCCTGCTCCAAACCCTATGGGCTCGCTTTGGCTGGTGTGCTGCCCCTACCACTTCTCTAAGCAATTCTCCCTGACAACTCAAGGGTCCATGGTGGTCAACTGGTCTCCTCCTGCTGGGATTCCAGAGTCCCATGGTGAGAGTGGTTTGCTCTTTCCCAGTTAAACTTAACCATTTCCCTGGATTCCCTGGGGGCCAGGAATGAGTCAAAGTGCATGGCAGCAATGTGCAGGGTTCCCTGGTTCTTCCCCCTTCAGCCCAGCTTCTGTGTCTTCCCTCTGTCCACTCTCAGTGCCTTCCCTCTGAAGATCTGTTAGGAGTTTGCCAGTCATCCTGGTCCCTCTGTGGTAGCTCTTTCACCTGGGTGCCTCTAGTTAGCCATCTTATCCAAATCCCAATACCTTTATTTCAAAGAGAAACAGTTAAGCAGATTCAGGGAAAGAGCACTAGGTTGTAGGTAGTAGCAGCAAGTGAGTATCTAGCCTCCTGTTTTGTGCCCTGGGTGAACATGAAAGTAAACCTACTAAAGAAAAACTTTCATAAACTTGTGTTTCTTCCTAAGATACACCTTAATTGTTTGAAAACACAATTTTGTGCCATTCAAACATTCTCTAAACCTCAAAACTCGGAAGTACCGTTCTCACGCTCTTAAAGGAATAAAAAACAAATTGAGTTAGGAAACCTTATAGTAGCCAGCTTCCAAGAGGAACAATGAGTTTCATTGGTTCAATAAATCCAGTGAATCTCACTTCTTGGTATTCATACCTTTGTTTACTCCTCTTTCATATTAAGAAGAGTTGCAGGGTGCCCAAGATGGACAAATAGGAACAGCTCCAGCCTCAGCTTCTGTGAGCGACACAGAAGACGAGTGATTTCTGCATTTTCAACTGAGCTGCAGACCAACACCTCACACCTCACATGGCTGGGTACACCCCTGAGATGAAACTTCCAGAGCAAGAATCAGACAGCAACACTCGCTGTTCAGCAATATTCTATCTTCTGCAGCCTCTGCTGCTGATACCCAGGCAAACAGGGTCTGAAGTGGACCTCAAGCAAACTCCAACAGACCTGCAGCTGAGGGTCCTGACTGTTAGAAGGAAAACTAACAAACAGGGAGGACACCCACACGAAAATCCCATCAGATCATCACCATCATCAAAGACCAAAGGCAGATAAAACCACAAAGATGGGGAAAAAGCAGTGCAGAAACGCTGGAAATTCAAAACGTCAGAGCTCATCTCCCCCTCCAAAGGAACACAGCTCATCGCCAGCAACAGAACAAAGCTGGACGGAGAATGACTTTGACGAGTTGAGAGAAGAAGGCTTCAGTCAATCAAACCTC
>NW_012110474.1:1764712-1765637 GCF_000951045.1 Mandrillus leucophaeus
AAGAACAGAAAACCAAACACCGCATGTTCTCACTCATAGGTGGGAATTGAACAATGAGATCACTTGGACACAGGAAGAGGAACATCACAGACATTGTCCTATTGTGGGGAGGGAGTGGGGGGACCCTAATAGCATTAGGAGATATACCTAATGTATATGACGAGTTAATGGGTTCAGCACACTAACATGGCACATGTATACATATATAACAAACCTGCACATTGTGCACATGTACCCTAGAACTTAAAGTATGATATATAAAAAAAAAGAAGAATTGACTTGTATAACAAATAGGATACTGCAGAAATAAAGATACATTACGTGTGACTTCCAAGCTGGGTTATAAAAGACATTGGCTTCTACCTTACTCTATCTTACAACACTTGCTCTAAGTGAAGCCAGACACTGCAAGATGAGGCTGCTCAAGTAGCTGTATAGGAAAGTTCATGTACTAAGGAACTGAGGCCTCCTGCCCATAGCCAGTATTAACCTGCCAGGCACATGAGTGAACTATGCAAGTAGTGAGTCCTCCAGTTCCCATCAAGCCGTCAGATAATGCAGCTCCAGTTGACATCTTGACTGTGACATCATGAGACTCTGAACCAAAACCACTCAGATAAGCTGCTCTCAGATTGCTGCCCCACAAAAACTGAATGACTAATAAGTGTATCTTGTTTTAAACTGCTCAGTTTTAGAATAATTTGATATGCAGCAGTAAATAACTCTCATCTTCGAATAATCACTACTGAATTTGATGTGAAAAGCATTACAGAACATTAATGTTTATTCCAGGAAAAATAATTTGGGAAGTAACAACAAGTTTCCTTTTCAAAATAATCCAACAAGAGGCAATTATTTATGATCTTGGAATATAAAGGACAATGGTAGTGACACCAAGGCAATAACAGAAGTGAAAAGAAGCATC
>NW_012110474.1:1765687-1766340 GCF_000951045.1 Mandrillus leucophaeus
AGCTGGACGGAGAATGACTTTGACGAGTTGAGAGAAGAAGACTTCAGTCAATCAAACTTCCCAGAGTTAAAGGAGGAGCTATGTACCCAGGGCAAAGAAACTGAAAACCTTCAAAAAAGAATGGAAGAATGGATAACTAGAATAATCAATGCAGAGAAGTCCATAAATGAACTGACAGAGATGAAAACCATGACACGAGAACTACGTGACAAATGCACAAGCTTCACTAACCAACTTGATCAACTGGAAGAAAGAGTCTCAGTGATTGAAGATCAAATGAATGAAATGAAGCGAGAAGAGAAGTTTAGAGAAAAAAAGAGTAAAAAGTAATGAATAATGAACAAAGTCTCCAAGAAATACGGGATTACGTGAAAAGACCAAATCTACGTCTGATTGGTGTGTCTGAAAGTGATGGGGAAAATGGAACCAAGTTGGAAAACACCTGTAGGATATCATCCAGGAGAACTTCCCCAACCTAGCAAGGCAGGAAATACAGAGAATGCCACAAAGATACCCCACGAGAAGAGCAACTCCAAGACACATAATTGTCAGATTCACCAAAGTTGAAATGAAGGAAAAAATGTTAAGGCAAGCCAGAGAGAAAGGTCGGGTTACCCACAAAGGGAAGCCCATCAGACTAACAGCAGATCTCT
>NW_012110474.1:1766390-1769498 GCF_000951045.1 Mandrillus leucophaeus
CCTTTGTAGGGATATGGATGCAGCTGGAAACCATCATTCTCAGCAAACTATCGCAAGAACAGAAAACCAAACACTGCATGTTCTCACTCATAGGTGGGAATTGAACAATGAGATCACTTGGACTCGGGAAGAGGAACATCACAGACATTGTCCTATTGTGGGGAGGGGGTGGGGGGAGGGATAGCATTAGGAGATATACCTAATGTATATGACGAGTTAATGGGTTCAGCACACTAACATGGCACATGTATACATATGTAACAAACCTGCACATTGTGCACATGTACCCTAGAACTTAAAGTATGATATATATAAAAAAAAGAAGAGTTGACTTGTATAACAAATAAGATACTGCAGAAATAATGACACATTATGTGTGACTTCCAAGCTGGGTTATAAAAGACATTGGCTTCTACCTTACTCTGTCTTACAACACTTGCTCTAAGTGAAGCCGGACACTGCAAGATGAGGCTGCTCAAGTAGCTGTATAGGAAAGTTCATGTACTAAGGAACTGAGGCCTCTTGCCCATAGCCAGTATTAACCTGCCAGCCACATGAGTGAACTATGCAAGTAGTGAGTCCTCCAGTTCCCATCAAGCCGTTAGATAATGCAGCTCCAGTTGACATCTTGACTGTGACATCATGAGACTCTGAACCAGAACCACTCAGATAAGCTGCTCTCAGATTGCTGCCCCACAAAAAGTGAATGACTAATAAGTGTATCTTGTTTTAAACTGCTCAGTTTTAGAATAATTTGATATGCAGCAATAAATAACTCTCGCCTTCGAATAGTCACTACTGAATTTGATGTGAAAAGCATTACAGAACATTAGTGTTTATTCCAGGAAAAATAATTTGGGAAGTAACAACAAGTTTCCTTTTTAAAATAATCCAACAAGAGGCAATTATTTATGATCTTGGAATATAAAGGACAATGGTAGTGACACCAAGGCAATAACAGAAGTGAAAAGAAGCATCCACAGACTGAGGCTTCCAGGAGGGAGTGAGGAAAATATAATTAAAAATATAATTAAAGAAAATCAGAAATTTATATTGGTCTTCAAAGAAAGAGGGTCAATTCCCATTACTCTGTCATAGAAAGAAAAAGGTTTGAAGAAAATGGAGGGGAACTCAGCATTAAATAAAATAATCTTTACCATTTCAGGAATTTCCAATAATATTTGATTTTAACTGTCTTACAATGACAGCATACATGAACCATAGTAAATAATACAATATGAACAGACACATTATTTTGCCCAGAAAAATAAGCAACATACATGTCACCTGGAAGATATTTATCAGTTGATAAGCCATTTGATTACAAATAAGGACATACATTTTGGCAGAGATTATTATGTGATGATTTGGTTTGCCCAGAGCCAATAAAGCCATTTTCTACTCAGAGGCCAACTCTAAAATAAGTTTAGTTTTATCAAGTTAACCTAGCAATGTTAAAGCAGATCGTAAGATATTCAAAAGCAGTTGATATAATATATTTTTAATTCCCTGGAAACTTCCTCCCACACAAAAGGCCGCATGTCACCGAGGAACTATTCTATTGCACTGGAGGTATTCCAGAAACTTATATCCTAGTTTACATACCAAAGAACCCAGACAAATGTATTTCATCAGCACAGGGCTAACTATTGGTTAAACTGAAACTAACACTTTATATCACTCAATGCAGGGCAATTTAATACTTAAAACGCAAAGCTATAGAAACAAAAGTTCACTCCCCTGATTACAAAAAAACATGTACTTTGCCCTAGAAAGATACTTATAAAGTCACAGGTTAAAGATGAAAAAGCATAATCTTACCATAAAAATCAACTAAAATAGATTTCTTTGTGGAAAATTTTGACAACAGCATTTTAAAACCAGCAACTCCTCTTAAGCTATTCAGTAACAACAATTTTGGTCACATATAAATACCCCTCAGAATGACAAAAATGAAGAAAACAGACTTTTCTCACCTGCTAGGGCAAATGTTGCAATAGGCTTACCTGATATTTCTATGGTCAATGGGAAAATACAAAACCAGTCTCAATAAATGACATTTCTGTTTTGGACTAAGGGTTCGAGAGATGTGGCCAATGCAATTCAGTATTTGTGTTGGGTTTTCAGAATTCTATTTAGTACTTTGTCCCCCCTTTGTGTTCTTGCAGTCATTAGCTGCTGCAATGATTAAAGGCTGAGTTTACCTGTAACAGAGTTCATATCTCATAAACAGCTTTATTTGAAGACTTGTTCACTTGCAATTAGTTTCTTGTGATTATTCAAGTAGACACTGATTTACAGAGAAAACCAATTTGATGAAGGGACATTGCATAGCATACCACTTAAGGGAATTGGGAGAAGTATGAGCCTAAAGCAGTGGCTCTAACTTTAGTGTGTATCAGAACTATAGGTGAGCTTGTTAAAATACAGATGCTAAGACCTTCCCAGGCTTATTACATCAGGCTCACTCCTGGGAGGTATCCTGGCATAGGTATTTTTTAATGAACTCCCATATAATTTGAAAATGCAACAAGGTTTGAGAACAAGTAGCTAGTGTGAAGAGAAGGGGTCAGAGCCCATTGGTCAGGGTACCTCACTTCGCATATTTATGTCCCAGGATAGGGCTTCTCTGCTCGCTGGGTACCAAGCATTTGATGTCACAGGAGGCCTAAACAGTCTTCCTTGTTCAATTCTAGAACCAAACTAGTCCTCTCAGAAAGGAACGAAAATCAATCCCCACAGAGCAGAACCTCTTACCCTTGACTTATGTTTAGCATCTTTCAAAGAGGGAATAAAACTGTTAACGACAGTAATCAGATTTCATAAAATTTAAAACTGATCTATTCCAGCAGTAAGATTCCTGACCTTCCAAAAATATAGTTAAATCCTCCAGATGGCAAATTTCTCTTAATAGATTCTATAGTGGAACAAGCAGTAATAGACATTGTACAACATGGAAGGAACAATTTCCTCAACTAGTCCTTCAAATTACCTCTTCCTCACAGTCATTTTGTGATTTCAGTTGGATGAGCTGCCATCTTCTAGATTGTGGTTTGAAGGAGGCTTAAGACAGACTATTTTGTAAAACACGAGAAATCAATGAATTCT
>NW_012110474.1:1771208-1773848 GCF_000951045.1 Mandrillus leucophaeus
TTGCACTGGAGGTATTCCAGAAACTTATATCCTAGTTTACATACCAAAGAACCCAGACAAATGTATTTCATCAGCACAGGGCTAACTATTGGTTAAACTGAAACTAACACTTTATATCACTCAATGCAGGGCAATTTAATACTTAAAACGCAAAGCTATAGAAACAAAAGTTCACTCCCCTGATTACAAAAAAACATGTACTTTGCCCTAGAAAGATACTTATAAAGTCACAGGTTAAAGATGAAAAAGCATAATCTTACCATAAAAATCAACTAAAATAGATTTCTTTGTGGAAAATTTTGACAACAGCATTTTAAAACCAGCAACTCCTCTAAAGCTATTCAGTAACAACAATTTTGGTCACATATAAATACCCCTCAGAATGACAAAAATGAAGAAAACAGACTTTTCTCACCTGCTAGGGCAAATGTTGCAATAGGCTTACCTGATATTTCTATGGTCAATGGGAAAATACAAAACCAGTCTCAATAAATGACATTTCTGTTTTGGACTAAGGGTTCGAGAGATGTGGCCAATGCAATTCAGTATTTGTGTTGGGTTTTCAGAATTCTATTTAGTACTTTGTCCCCCCTTTGTGTTCTTGCAGTCATTAGCTGCTGCAATGATTAAAGGCTGAGTTTACCTGTAACAGAGTTCATATCTCATAAACAGCTTTATTTGAAGACTTGTTCACTTGCAATTAGTTTCTTGTGATTATTCAAGTAGACACTGATTTACAGAGAAAACCAATTTGATGAAGGGACATTGCATAGCATACCACTTAAGGGAATTGGGAGAAGTATGAGCCTAAAGCAGTGGCTCTAACTTTAGTGTGTATCAGAACTATAGGTGAGCTTGTTAAAATACAGATGCTAAGACCTTCCCAGGCTTATTACATCAGGCTCACTCCTGGGAGGTATCCTGGCATAGGTATTTTTTAATGAACTCCCATATAATTTGAAAATGCAACAAGGTTTGAGAACAAGTAGCTAGTGTGAAGAGAAGGGGTCAGAGCCCATTGGTCAGGGTACCTCACTTCGCATATTTATGTCCCAGGATAGGGCTTCTCTGCTCGCTGGGTACCAAGCATTTGATGTCACAGGAGGCCTAAACAGTCTTCCTTGTTCAATTCTAGAACCAAACTAGTCCTCTCAGAAAGGAACGAAAATCAATCCCCACAGAGCAGAACCTCTTACCCTTGACTTATGTTTAGCATCTTTCAAAAAGGGAATAAAACTGTTAACGACAGTAATCAGATTTCATAAAATTTAAAACTGATCTATTCCAGCAGTAAGACTCCTGACCTTCCAAAAATATAGTTAAATTCTCCAGATGGCAAATTTCTCTTAATAGATTCTATAGTGGAACAAGCAGTAATAGACATTGTACAACATGGAAGGAACAATTTCCTCAACTAGTCCTTCAAATTACCTCTTCCTCACAGTCATTTTGTGATTTCAGTTGGATGAGCTGCCATCTTCTAGATTGTGGTTTGAAGGAGGCTTAAGACAGACTATTTTGTAAAACACGAGAAATCAATGAATTCTCTATACCCCTCCTCTTGACCTCCCTTCTCTCTTTCCTTCTTCTCTCTCTCCCTAACTTTTTGTCTCATTCTAACTTTGACTTTCTCTCATTCACTGACTGTAACTTTGCTGTCTAGTGATTGACTGGACACTGAAAAGAGAGTGACTCCAGTCTCACATTTGGAAACACGTAGGACTTGGTTGAAGGAAACAACTAAAACCCATGCAGTAAGGCCTCCACCGTCCTCTGACAGTGTTGGGATTGTAGCATCAAGATGCTTCTGATGATAGTACAAGCCACAGCAGGGGAATGATTGCTGATCTGAGCACTGACACTAGTTTAGCTCTCTGCAAATGTAGTAGCTGTAAATGTTTATTTTTATTTTCATTTTTATTTTTTAGTGTTTTCTTATTATTATTGTATGAAAAGCACAGCTCCCATCCAGCTGCTTCATAATATCCTGGATCATAGATGAAATAACAAAGCTCTGCTGGAATGAGCACAGGAGCTTTTACAGTGTGAGGCCTTTGAGTGTATGCATTACTGTTTCTGAGCAAGTATTGCCACTAGAGGTTTACAAGGTATGAAGACAGCATCAAAAAGGTATCTCTAGATATTTGCAAGTGCCCTGGCATGCAAATTAGATTTTGTTATTTGTCTCAGGAGTTCTGCACAGGTTACCTGTTGTCTCAAACAAACAACATAAGGCATATTTGCATTTTCCAAATTAAAACTCAGTCAATAATAGCTTTTGCCAGGCACTGGCACAAGAGGGCTAGTCAGATATCAAATCTAGGGGGCAGCCATGCCAGGTTGGTAATAGGAAAGTGAAACCAGGAGTTAGGTTGTTTCCAAGGCCCTGGAGGAGAGGTAAAAATGTGTGGCATCAGGGGAGGGAAGAATAAAGAATAAGGAGCAGGGTCAGTACCAGCTTTCCTCAGAGAGCAGTAGAAGTCCGGATGCTGGTTTAGAGATTAGAGGAAAGGGTCAGGTGGGAAAGAGAAGACAAATTTTACTGAATGATTAGCTTGTTGCCTCTACTAGCTTTCCCTTGGCCAGCTGTGAATCATGATTCTTTGGTTCTGTCTGACATCTAAAAGGCACCATATGATT
>NW_012110474.1:1773898-1790447 GCF_000951045.1 Mandrillus leucophaeus
TAATAGCTTTTGCCAGGCACTGGCACAAGAGGGCTAGTCAGATATCAAATCTAGGGGGCAGCCATGCCAGGTTGGTAATAGGAAAGTGAAACCAGGAGTTAGGTTGTTTCCAAGGCCCTGGAGGAGAGGTAAAAATGTGTGGCATCAGGGGAGGGAAGAATAAAGAATAAGGAGCAGGGTCAGTACCAGCTTTCCTCAGAGAGCAGTAGAAGTCCGGATGCTGGTTTAGAGATTAGAGGAAAGGGTCAGGTGGGAAAGAGAAGACAAATTTTACTGAATGATTAGCTTGTTGCCTCTACTAGCTTTCCCTTGGCCAGCTGTGAATCATGATTCTTTGGTTCTGTCTGACATCTAAAAGGCACCATATGATTCTCTGTCATAGCTTTAACATGTCAACAGAGACATGGAGATTAAAACATAGAGTGTGGATTCAGACCAGTTACCGTCTTTTAAATTTTACTTTCTAAACTGGCTGTTCCCTTCAGATATAAGCAGAAGGATTAATTCAAGCTACACAAAGTTCTTAGAAAGGTAGATGCTAGATAATATTCTACTTTGCCTTAGCCATTATAGAAACCAGTTTTATATAAAAATACCATTGTATGGTTGAAAGTTTTTATTTTTTATTTTTCTAATGTGAACAGTAAATAAAATAAGGTGGGAAGTAGGAGTTCACTGGAGTAGGAGTTAGAAGACTGGGATTCTAATCCTGGCACAAACACAGTGTTGCGGGAAGTCAGGGACCCCAAATGGAGGGACCGGCTGAAGCCACAGCAGAAGAACATAAATTGTGAAGATTTCATGGACATTTATTAGTTCCCCAAATTAATACTTTTATAATTTCTTATGCTTGTATTTACTGCAATCTCTGAACATAAATTGTGAAGATTTCATGGACATTTATTAGTTCCCCAAATTAATACTTTTATAATTTCTTATGCTTGTATTTACTGCAATCTCTGAACATAAATTGTGAAGATTTCATGGACACTTATCACTTCCCCAATCAATACCCTTGTGATTTCCTATACCTGTCTTTACTTTAATCTCTTAATCCCATCATCTTCTTCTTAAGATGAGGAGGATGAATGTCGCCTCAGGACCCTGTGATGATTGTGTCAGCTGCACAAACTGTTTGTAGAGCATGTGTGTTTGAACAATATGAAATCTGGGCATCTTGAAAAAAGAACAGGATAACAGCAATGTCAGGGAACACCAGAGATAAGACTTCTGGCTGCTGGTGAGCCGGATGGAACAGAGCCGTATTTCTCCTCTTTCAAAAGCAAATAGGAGAAATATCACTGAATCCTTTTTCTCAGCAAGGAACATCCCTGAGAAAGAGAATGCGCCCTGAGGGTAGGTTTATAGACGGCCCCCTCAAGGCATGCTGTCTTTTATTGTTGAAGTCGAAGGGATTAAATAAGCCCCGGTCTCCTGTAGCGCTCCCAGGCTTACTAGGATGAGGAAAATTCTTTGGTCAGACAGCTAGCTTGTCTGCTCTCAAACCCTGTTTCCGGATATGATGTTATCAATGACAATGCATGCCCAAAACTTCATTAGCAATTTTAATTTCGCCCCATCTGGTGGTCCTGTGATCTCGCCCTGCCTCCACTTGCTTTGTGATATTTTATTACCTTGTGAAGTATGTGATTTCTGTGACCCACACCCTATTCATACACTCCCTCCCCTTTTGAAAATCACTAATAAAAACTTGCTGGTTTTAGGGCTCGGGGAACATCACGGATCCTGCCGACATGTGATGTCTCCCCTGGACACCCAGCTTTAAATTTCTCTCTCATGCTCTTTCCCTTTATTTCTCAAACCAGCCCAGACACCTAGGAAATAGAAAAGAATCCAAGTAACCATCGGGAGCAGGTTTTCCCGATACGCAGGTGTAAACTTAGGCAAATATTTAACCTTTTTAGACCGCAGTTTCCTCATTACTAAAAGAAGCGCGTAATTTTTTCATTTCCTAATAGCTAGTGAGAAGCAAATGTGATAATGCATGTAAATAGCTTTGCACTTTTTTCCAAAGTCAATAAAATAGTCTACTTAATTTTAAGTTATTATGATTGTAAAGAAACTGGGGCTGATTTTTGTATCATCATTTTATAAATAAAGAACCCTAAGTTACCATTTAGATGGATGATTGTAAGACATTGCTGCCCTACCTTCTGGTAGGAAAATAAAAATCATGTCAAATGGATGTCTCCTAATTGTCTCCCCAGCATCCATTTCTCCTTGTCCTTTCACAACATGGTTCTGAATTTCCCAGCTGAATGGGTTTAAGTGAAATGAATGCCCCCATTAATTTTTATAATTGGCTTAGGTTTATCAGAGGTCTGAAGACTGGTTTTCGGAGAAAGGATTTGGTAACCACATCAAGGCTGATCGGAGTGAATCTCAGATATTCTCTGGATGTCAAAGGTAGATTCTTTGTGCTAGGATTAATACTATAAGGATGAGAGGCTTGTTGCAGCCACAGCCACAGAGAGAGAGCCAGGAGCTACTTGCAATCACCCAAGAGGAAACAGAACCTATATGTGGATCCTGGTGATATAATTTAGGTCCATGATAAAATACTCACTCCTACCCTCCCAATTTCCCCTTATATCCCTGGATATTCTAATGTAATAAGCCTGTGATCTGGGACCCCAAGGCACTTTTAACCACCCCTGCCCTCCCCACCCCCAGCCTCCATGATCCTCACTTGCACTGGTTTTGAGCATCTCTAGTCCTGTAGATTATTCAGGGAGAGAACCAAGAGCGCTATTGTGGAGATAATCTCATAATGAAAGATTCCTTCTGAACATGCACTTCTACTAACCACATTTACCCATGTCTTTATTTAGAAATTTTTCTTTTGGTACAGTACACTTACATATTATTTACAATTCATTTGTTGACTGATTTCATTATTTTTGTAGTATTATTTAAATACCTATTTAGTGCTAAGCGTGACCATGAGTAGTGGCAGGATGGTGTAAAGGAAGAGGGAATGGGCATGTTCTCTATTAAATTCTGACAGGTAGAGCTATGTAACTCATCTCACAGAGCAGGCATTTTATCAGGGCTAGGTGGGACTGGTTATAAATCCCATTTACCACACAAAATATGATGGATGTAAATATAGTAGGTAAACTTCTCTTGATGTCTTTATGAAGCATATGAGGCTATCTATGTTGAAAGAGAAAGAGATTGATTCCAATCGAGGGAGTGGTCTGGGAAGGCTTCCCAGAGGAAGAGGGACTTGCACTTGACCTTGACAAACAGTTACAATTTGGATATGGAGAGAAAGCCATAAAAAAGGCAAAGCAGTAGAAAAGCATGTCTGGGGCACAATGAATAGACTGGCTAAACTGTTTCAGCTGAAGGTGTAAATCTAGGAATAGCAATGTTTGTCTTCTTAACACGGAATGCTGATACACAATTCCACACTTGTTCTTTCATGAAAATGAAGTCTGTAAAAAAATTTTTATAAGCCATTTACACCTCATCTGTTCACATGGGCAACAGGCTTCGATCTGAATGTAACATGGGTATAATGTAGTAGTGTTGGTCCCTGTTAAGTTTGTTGAAAAGGTGCTCTACCTGGCATGTAGTCAGTCCATTTCGGCCAGCTCTTAAATCAGTACATAAATAAGGAAATCAAGTGACCCAAGGGGACAGAAAGCTTTGCCATGATGTATATCTAAAGGTTCACCTTAAAGAAGTACAGAAAAAAAAAAGTGTTGAAAACTTAGGAGGGTTTAAGGAGTGCAAAGTGCTTGCTTTTTAGCATGCTGTTCTTGGACCCAGGCCATTTTCACAGTATCCAATGGTGTTTTATGTTTTCCCTAATTTATTGGTGATTTTATTTCATGACCCTTAATCCAGGAAATGCCACATAAGAAACACACTGAGGAAACTTTCCTATCATAAATTTTAAATACACAAAAATATGGTCATCTCTGGGCACCGAAGTGCCTTGGAAAGCTTGTTCCAGTGCAGGTCATGGAGCATCATTAAACCTTGAGAAGGCATAGGAGAGAACATTTTCCTTCAACTGTACTGATTACAACAATTAGAACAAGGTTTGATTAGAACACATTATAATACATTTGCCATTAACATAATGTGCCTCAGCAATTCCTTAGCTGTATTAGAAGCAAATGCCAGTTCCATAGGACCACATGGGATGTCTCGGGTTTCCTCTTCAGATGGACTTTTTGGTTAGCACACGAAAGTCAAATTGCCTCTGGTGTCTTTGACACGTGGCACTGTTTCAACCTGCTCCGTTTCTATCTTTGGACACCCTGACTAAGGTTTGTTTCTACCTAGAGGTTCCTTTTAGGTGGGTGCCTCTTGGTTTCTTACTGAATGCAGGCCTAGCCATGATTCAACTTCCCTCTTAACTCTTTGGCTTTCATTTTGAACCTGTAGATTCCAGGTTACGTGCTTTTGGTCCCAGCATGGCTCACCTGGTGAGCTGGGGCTCTTGACTGCCCCTTTGTATAAAACTCTCTACTGAGCTGAGTGTGGTGGTTCATGTCTGTAAACCCAGCACTTTGGGAGGCCAACGCAGGCAGATCACTTGAGTTCAGGAGTTCAAGACCAGCCTGGGCAACATGGTAAAATCGCATCTCTACAAAAAAATACAAAGATTAGCTGGGTGTAGTGGCATGCACCTGTGGTCCCAGCTACTTGGGAGGCTGAGGTGGGATGATCGCTTGAGCCTGGAAGGCAGAGGTTGCAGTGAGCTGAAATAGTGCCACTGCACTCCAGCCTGGGTAACAGAGCAAGACCCTGTCTCAAAAACAAAAACAGTCCTTTCTGCTTCCTGCTACATTCTTCCAAGTGACAGAAATGACTGTCTCCTAAAGGAAGTACAACATCGATTTAATCATTTGAGATGGAGGGAGATTTAATATCTTTGGTTCTGGCAAAAAATATCTTTTTTTTCTTTCATCTAGAATTTATCGCCATTAAAATTCATGGAAATGTATTTTAAAACAAAACAGCATTTGTTGATATAACCTCTCCAGAATATATCAACAATGGGCCCAAAGCAACCAAATGCATATAATCTAAGTACCTTTGTTTATCTCAACAGGCTATGATATGGAATTATAGTTTTCAAATTATTAAAATTTATTGTGTAGCAAAGTCAAAAGATACTTCCACAAAAGTTCATCTACATATTTAAAAAACCTTCTTGAATTATCAAACAATTGTTTAATTGGCTAAACTCTCAATATACTTAGCCCTCCGCCTTGATTGTAGGTGTCCGTATCTTTATAAACACAAGTGATTCTTAATGTGCAGTCCAGTGTTTCATTGAATGTGTACATGAAACACCTGGTGATCTTGTAAAAATACAAGCTCTGATTCGAGAGGCCTGATTTAGGGCCTTGGTTAGGACCTAAAAGTCTGCATTTTTAACGAACTCCCAGGTGTTACTCATGCTGCAGATAAACTTTGGGTGGAAAGGCTCCAGACAATGACTTCATCTATATTTTTAGGATCCTAAGGAAACAACCTGTAATACACAGTCTATGCCCAATATACACTAGTTAAATAAAGGAGCAAAAGAATAAAAATGAATGTGAATAATTAGGGGAGTTTAGTAGTTTCTTGCATTAAGAGACCCAGGGACAAGTAGAAAAGTAATATAGACATAGGTCATGATCCAAAATGTATTCCATGTTATGGCCTTTGGAATGACACTATGTCATGTTTCTGACATACTTTGCTGCCCTTACTCATATTGCATTGAGTATACAACATACTCAATATATTGAGACCAACTACATACCAAAGACTGTGCTAGGTAATACAAGGATGACAAAGGAATTAGATAGCCATGTCTGCAAAAAATTTATTTTGTATTACTGTTCCTGGAAACTAACATTATTCAGGGAATATCTAAAGATAATTTGACTTTCATATCCACCATTAGGGTTACTTACTCTGTTATGGCTGATCAGTCACATCTACTTACCCAACATCAAATGCAATTCTGTCATGAAACTGATTGCTGAAAATGAAAAGAAAAGGTTCTTAGGTGGGCTAGGACCTTTGAATGGCATATGATAAGCCACCCCACATTTTCAAAGATGGTGATGACAATGTTAATCTAATAAGAATAATAAAACCTTTTATGGAGCACTTAGTCTATACTAAATACTTTATAAAGATTACCTTCATTGATTTAACTATCCAAATTTTCCTATGAAATACATACTATAGGTTTTCCTTTTTATGTATGAGAAATTAGACTCAAAGACACATTAACTTGCTCAATGTCACATGGATTAGTAGGTGGTAGAGCCAGAATATAAACCCAAGTGGTATTGCCCTTCTGCAGTTCATTCTCATAACTTCTGATCTATGCTGCTGTAAGAGAAGGGTAAGTAACTATGATGGAGATGCTAAGGAAAAAGAGGCCCCATGTGACAGAAGGGATTGAGATTTGAAAGATGATGGAATTTTGATAGGTGCATTAAGGTGGAAGGACATTCTACAGACACATCACAACTTGAACAAATGCTCTGAGACCAGAAAGACCGTGACCAAAGTTTTAATCCTGGATTTAAAAAAATGATGGTGTATAATTAATACTAATAGGAAGTCAAAAGGAAAATGAGGGATTTTCTTGTTTTATTTATCAATGGATTATACCAATCGTTAGAAAATTGGAAACCATGTTCTTAAATTCCAGGAAAGAGATCAAGGCTAAAAATACTGATTTTAGAGCTGGCCACACATTTAACAATAAATTTATCACATATATACTTTGTTTTGATAGTAAAAATAATTAGGAGACGGCAAAACTACAACTGTTTTTATGTGTCTTATAAGAAAAAATACTTACTTTTGAAGTAATTACGACCATTTAATCTCCTCATTTTATTATTATTATTATTATTTTGACACAGGGTCTCACTTTGTCACCCAGGCTGGAGTGCAGTGGCATGATCATGACTCACTACAACCTCAACCTCCTGGGCTCAAGTGATCCTCCCACCTCAGACTTCCAAGTAGCTGGGACTACAAGTGCCTGCCACCATGCCTGGCTAATTTTTTTTATTTTTTAATTTTTTGTAGAGATAGGGTCTTGTCATGTTGCTCAGGCTGGTCTTGAACTCATGAGCACAAGTAATTGGCTCGCCTTGGCCTCCCAAAGTGCTGGAATTAGAGGCATAAGCCACTGTGCCTGGTCAATCTCCTTGATTTTAATTCTAATAAAATGAAATTCCACACTGAGGAGGCATATTGTATACAATTATTCAAGTTTAGCAAATATTCTTTCTTTAGTGTGCTAATTTAATTAAATCTAATTGGGACATTTGTTACCAGAGGACACGTAAAATTATTAGATAAAATGAGTGAGCGTTTTCTTTTTTTATGTCTCAAACAATGACCCTTAAGTACATGATGTATTGATAAACTTAACTACAACAGTGACCAAAAATAATGCTATGTGTTTTTGCAAATCTTCAGTTTGAATCTGGTCCATGAGTAGTTCAGAGTCCTGGCCTAGGTTCAGATCCTGGTTTGTGAGGTTGAGCATTAGTGTCCTCGTCTATAAAACAAGAAGAATAATAGACCTACCGTATAGAACTTTCCTGGGGAATAGTTGAATACAGGTAAATTTCTTTAAGTAATATCTGATATGCAACAATAGTAGCTGACATTTATTGAGCACTAGTTATCTGCCAAGAACTATTTTTAGTAAGAAATTAAGAAACACTAGGTATTATTATTACCATCAATAACCTTTAGGCAAGCCTCACTTTATACCAGGAACATTTCCTTTTAAAATAACTATAAATTATCTGAAAGAGATGAACAAGTCAGTGCATAGTACATATGCCTTTTTTTTTTTTTTTTTGGCTTTCTTATATTTCTTCAGATTTTAATCCATTTAATCTTTGGAATACTGCTACAGAATCAAAGTTGATATTTAAAGATGAATTTATTCTCCCCCAAAAGTTATAGAAGAGTAAACATTTCCCCCAAAGTGGTACAATGCACGTTTATAACTGGAGGAAAAAAAAAATACTTTCTTGGTATTTTAGGGACAAAAGTTGAAATAAGAACTTGTGAATTATAAATGCAGTTCTGTGGTAAGAGTTGTGAATATTTGCTATTTGTTTTAATTGTGAGTCAATTGAATACTAATCAAATTCTACCATTTTTTTTTCATAGTGGCTGTACCAATTTATATTCTTACCAAATGGTAAGTGCTCTAATCTTTCCATATCCTCGCTAATAGTTGTTATCTTTGTTTTTGATAATAGTCATCCTAATGGGGTAAAATAATATCTCATTGTGGTTTTGATCTTCATTTCTCTGATGATTAGTGACATTAAGCACTTTTTTAGAGACCTGGTGGTGTCTGAGTATGATATGTCTTCTAAGAGATATTTGCAGCCCCTGTTCATTGCGGCATTATTCACAATAATCAAAATATGCAAATAACCCAAATGTTCCTTGACAGATGAATTAAGAATATGTGGTTTATACATAAAAAGAAATACCATTTTGCCTTAAAAAAGAGAAAATCTTGCTCTTTCCAACAACATGGACAAGCCTAGAAGACATCATACTAAGTGAAAAATCAGTCACAGAAAGAAAAATACTGTATGGTTTCACTTACCTGAGGTCTCTAACAGTCAAATTCACAGAAGCAAAGACTAGAACGGTGATTCCCAGATAATAGAATGTTGGAGAGGGAAATGGGCAATTGTTTTTTAATGGGTATAAAGTTTCTGTTGTACAAGATGAATAAGTTCTAGAGATCTGCTCTATAACAGCATTGTTATAATTAACAGTACAGTATCATACACTTTAAAATATATTAAGAGGATAGATTTCATGTTACATGTTTGCACCAAAAAACAAACACCTCAAAAGAACACAAGGACATTTCTGAAGGTGATGGATATGTTTCTTACTATAATTGTGGTGATGGTATCATGGATGCATGCATATGTCCACCCTCATCAAAATGTATATGTTGTGTACATTTTTCATGTATAAATTATATCTCAGTTAAGGTTAAAACCAACAAAATAACAATAAAAATATTAGAGAGCAATTTAAATAAGAAAAAATCCCATGATGTTCAATATAATCAAAACAAAGTTTTTAATATAAACGTAACCAAATAGTCACGCTTTAATATACACACAGAAGCAAATGCACTATGTTTATTATTCAGGTTCTCATATCTTTGAATCTATGTGGACATCACTTTGACTTAGGAATGTAACTTATATTTTTAAAAGTTTAGTAGATTAGCCAAAATTTAAAGAAAGAAATTTGATAAAATGCTTGAGGGAAAATATAGATTGTGTTCACAGTGTCAAGACAAATTATAGTAGAGAGACCACGAATTCAAATGCCTCAAGAGGCCAAGAAATTAATATAAGTGTGTTAAAAAGCCTCGTGTAAATCAATGGGCAGGGGTGGGGTTTCAGGAAGGCAGCTTGTACACCACACCTGAAAGTATTGTAGAAGCATTTTGAGCCAAGCAAACTACCTGTAGTTTGGCTATGTTTGTATGCACTGACTTGTAATGTGCTGCCACTTATTTTAAGGGATTTGACTTACACTAGCTTTAAATACCATTTTTTTAGCTTCACTGACCCACATCTGTTTGCTCATTTCTACTCCAGGACTGGAATAATAATTTATATCATTAAGTTATATTAGATGTTTGGAAGACAGTTAATAATTTGAATTAACACAAGGAACATATGTTGAATATAAACTATCTGTCATATACCATCTGCTGAACATGACATACAGGCAAACAACTTACGATAATTCGATATGACATATTATACCAGCTACCGGAAAAAGCTTCAGGTAGGCCTGAGGAGAAGCATGTTAATCCATCCTTTCCTCTTCTTATTTACTGGAATGATTTAACCTGGTTATGCGTGTATCTCTGTCACTTCTGTGCTTTTTATTTTGACAAATCATGAGTGACAGCTATGTCCTTAGCTCTGAGGGTTGGGGAGAGGGAAGTAATGAGGGGAAGAAAACAGCAAAAAGTCAAACAACAAACAAACGCTCTCTTGCTTACGAGAACCTCAGGGTATATGAAAGACACGACGTGACAAGGGCTCCGATAGAGCCACTGCTGCTGAGGGGAGTGGGGAGAAGCTTCACAGGTGAGGGGAGGTGGCGTGGGTTGTGGATTGAGCTAGCTCTCTCCACAGGATACAGAAGTCAGAGGAAATTCTAGATGTAGGCAGCTATAGAGGTCTGAAGATGGCTGAAACTGGAGTACACTTGTAAGTGATGCCCCTACATCCTGCTTCCAAAAATCATGGTCAACAGCAAGATCAAATGACATAGTTCTTCCGGGAGGCAGAGGTTGCAGTGAGCAGAGGTCACGCTGCTGCACTCCAGCCTGGGCGACAGAGAGAGGCTCCATCTCAAAAAATAAAATAAAATAACATGGTTCTTGTGTACTCGTTCATTAAAAATAATTAAGTAAATCAATCCCTAACCAGTGGACAGTAAAAGAATGGGTTGATGGATGCTTTCTCCTTTCAATCATTAAATCTTTGCATTAAATGATTACTTTGCTTTAAGCCTCATGTCACAAGAGTCTGTTTATCTCTTATTGCTGAAGATTTCACCCAGTGCTTATAACCAACAGCTATATCATGAATATTTTTGATGATGATGGTGTTAATCTACTGTAAAGCAGCCTGAAAAAAAAATAAATTAATAAGAGAAAAATGATAATGTTTGAGATTCAGTACTCACTGAACACAGTACATCCTACATTGCCCTGGATTGTATAGGACTGTGCTGTAATGCAGCATAGGGAGCATGTTAAGTCATTTCGAATAACCTTAACTTCATCTCATTGCTTTATTATCTGTAACATCTTCATCATTCCACTCATACTGTTCTTTAAAATGCCTCTCTTACCTTTCCTATTCCATTGCTCCATACCTTATCCATAAAACAAAGAAAGGAGTAATGTGTACTCTACAGGCTCTTGAAAGGATTAAAATATACAATGTATGTAAATCACTTAGCACCATGAACTGTTAGGATCAATAGTTGTGTGATGATAGTGGTATGGGCTGTATCACTTAGCCCAGAACTATAGCAATGGCTTGCTGGTAGATCTCCCTACACCCAGATTCTTACTTATTTATTTATTTGAGACAGGGTCTCACTCTGTCCCCAAGTCTGGAGTGCAATGGCGTGATCTTGGTTCCCTGAAGCCTTGACAGCCTGGACTCAAGCAATCCTCCCACCTCACCTTCCTGAGTAACTGGGATTACAGGTGCACACCACCATGCCCGGTTAATTTTTAAAAATTTTTTGTAGAGATGGAGTTTTACCATGTTTCCCAGGCTGGTCTCAAACTCCTGGGCTCAAGTAATCTCGGACTCCCAAAGTGCCAGGATTACAGGTGTGAGTCGCCGCATCTGGCAACTATATCCAGCCATTATCTCCTACCTCCTGCTCCTTAAAGGTCTGGAATCAGAATATCTTTGAGAACATCTGTTTGATGTATGACTTTTTTCCACAACAGAACCAATAAGAATAAGATCTTTCAGATCAGTAGTGCTGAATTTGCACTTTCTAAGAGTCACTCTATGCCGTGTTCAGTTTAATCAAATAGTTTCATATTTTTCTCTGTGAACAAAATTCCTCCTTCTATGATTTATACTCACTGGTCCTAGATGTATCCTTTAGCCACAAAAAATAAACCTAATTTCTTTTACATATTTAGATTAAATTTAATTAAGTCTACTCTATCTTTTCGTCACAGATGATTAAAATCTTCAAGTGAATTCTATTTCCTCAAAGATAAATCCCAGATTTCTCTACCTACCATTGAGAGTTTTTTTTTTCTTAACCTCAACTTACTTATTTTGCCTTGTTTGCTATTTTAATCTTTATAACATAAACCATAAGTTAGCCAACCTAGTCATCTTGCAATTCTTCTGTTGCCCTTCATTTACTCATACTCTTGCACATTGCTTCTGCTTTCCTTCAGCCAGCCAAACTCGTCTCTTCCCCTCTAGATTTTAAGAGTCTCATGGTTCTTTAATGCCATCTCTCCATAAAAAAATCACATCAGTTTCTATTAATCTTTCCCTCTCTGAACTTTTGTAGCAAACCATCCCGACCAGCAAACTTTACCCAATTCCAGTCTTTGGATGCTGTCTGTTGGTTTCAGGACTCATGTTATTCTTCTCTTTCTATTATGTTTATATGCTTAATTACATCTGATATTTTTCTAATTCAGTTTTATGGTTATTAAAGTTAGAAGACAATTTATATATAATTTTTCATGGTGTTACATTTTTATTTGTTGTCATCTTACCATTTCATATTTGTGAGCTTGGTTCCCCCAATAAGACAATAAGTTCTACAAGGCTTCAGTCTTGTATTCCTGTTGGGACTCAATAACACATCATATATTCTTTTCTAGGACACACTCAACAGTGATTTGATTGAAGACACCATATACTCATAATGGCTACTGCCTACTTGGCTCTATACTGGTTATTGTGAAGAAATATGAAGACAAGGCAGGAACATTCCATCAAACAACTTGTTGGGAATAGATTGTTCTTCCTAAGATGTTATTCTCTTATCAGAAAACGAGATCAAATTATTCTTCAAGGTGTTTAAGGATACAAGAGTTTGTTTAGTTCATTTTTTTAAAATCAAATGTGTATCTCTATCTAGTTATGATGTCAAATCAATAGTAATCTTGAAAGAAAATTTTAATTGCAGCTTCTATAAGGTCAAATGTCTGTGTCCTGGGACATCTTGTCAACACCTCATAGAAATCCTTTTCATTAGATATATATATATATATATATATATATATATATATATATAGAGAGAGAGAGAGAGAGAGAGAGAGAGAGAGAGAGAGAGAGGTTCTGAAAACCCTTAGCACAATTCTAAGAACTGATTTAGCAAAGCCCATGTAAGTTGGCCATCTTATCTTGAATGTTTAGGTCAGTATAATATTTATTTCAAACTAGCAGTTAACAGTAATTTCTTGTTTTTCTTAAGAGGTTTATTTTCCAGATACATTATAAGCTCAAGAAAACAGACTCAACAATATAATTATGTCACAAAAACTTAATTGCACATAATGCTTTGAAGTAGGTTTGAATCAAGTTCTCAAACACTTTGGTATTTGATTTTCAGGGACTTTAATTAGAAACAATAGAAATTATTGCTTTAAAATGGACAAGTCCTTGGTTAAAGTTCTGCATTTGGGGCATTTGTTTTTGTTAAGATGGTCCCCAAACCAATTAATGGTACTGATATATTACTAGTTTACAAGACTTCATTTACTCTACCTCTGATGTGGTGGGAGATTACAGATACTCATTACTATAATATGTCACTGAATAGTTTCAATCTTTCACTGATAAGCAGAGAAATCAACAGGTTTATTACTTCTCTGTCAGTTTTCTGTTATAACTTAAAATGTACAGTAATTTGCAGTAACCATAGACACGGTTCCACAGTATATGTGATTATGATTGGTAAGCTGTAGAGCATTAAGTTTAGAGTTAGCTTATTCTGATAAGTCAATATTAGACTGTACAGTAACTCTGCATTAACTATAGAAAGGTTGTAAGTTAATGCTTATTTAAAAACCCAAATCATTCAATTTATAAGAGAAACTGTTGCAAATGTATAAAACAGCAGATACACAAGGAGCACACTAAACATACTTTATTAGAACAAAAAAGTAGCCGTAACAAGATGCCGCAAGTAGAAACATACATAAGCAGTTAAAGGATTAGTGTTCTATAAAATAAAGGTTTTCTTTTTTGTAGCCTTGGCAATAGCCAAAGGGATGTAAAGTAACATTCTGTAGCAGCAGGTAACGAAACTATGGAATACTCACCAGTGGTACGGAGCACATTAACAAAAAGACACAAGAATGAATTCAGCTACTTTAGTGCAAAATGTCTAGAACAGAACTGTAGATTCAGTTCAGTTACTAAGAAGCAAACACTAGAATTTAATAACTTCCAGAAGAGCTCACTCAAGTAATAGTACATATTATTTTAAGTGATAAAAAGGTGCTAAGTAAAGTTATTTACAGATATAATCATTGTACAGTACCTTTTAAATCTGCAATTTAGGTTTCAGGTTTTCCATTAAGAATTAACTGCACCAAAATTCTATATATTATACTTAAGCAATTCAGCTATGAGCATTTACAAAAAAAGAGATAAATGCTGCCATCTGAAATATTAATTACAGTTCAACAATAATATCAACATCAGCAACCACTGTAGTTACTATTATCTGACTTGTTTGGGCATCTTCTAATCTCGTGTACTTCATGGTTCACAAAATCATCCTGAGCATAGGAAAAGGTCCAACTGTTCTGTGACAAAAATTAGACTGCACACCAACTTTGAAAAATAATCACATGCAAGACTACATTGCAGCAGTTATTTCAAATACCTGTTTTAAGTTAAAGCACTCATTTAAAAAATTAATATCTAGGGCCTTTCAATAAAATTCTACTACTAACATTGTAAGTCTGAAATTTATGAGTGACTTAGAAAATCTGTATTACCTAACAGTACCTTTTGCAGAAGAGAAAAGGAGCCTGAATATAAACTATGTCAACATGTAAGTGAACTGCACTATGCCCTTGTGGACAGAAAATTGCATTTTTCTTTTCCTAAAAGGAAAACATTTTTTTTTTTTTTTTGACTTCCAAAGCTTGATTTATAGTAACTACAAACATCATTACTTTTGGAAGTTCATAGAAAAACTCTCAGAAAAAATAATTTCAAACATTAGTCACGCTGTTGAAATACTCATCCAATATTAATGATTTGTTCTTCAGTAAGATATAGAATTCTTCATAGCAAATGCCCCAGAGTTGTCTCGCTCAAATACTACAGCTGTTAAAAACCAAACTGTTAGATAAATCAGCGAAATGTTCTTGCAGTCTTACTGAACACCTGTGGCTCTATCTTCTGTTGTTCCAATAGGCACCATGTTCTTCTGAATAAGTAACAGCAGGTCGCATTTGACAGATGCTAACACTATGCTAACATACTGTATGAAAAAACTTAGCACTGCTATGTGTGCTTTCTATAGGTGTACCGTCTGATGCACATGAAAGCGGACCTAGTGAACACCCTTTGGGAAAGGAGAGTTTACTTTGCCTTGAGTGGTTCTCATTCTAACCAGCGAACTCTAACTTTTTCTTTATAACGATACTCTTTTAAAAAATCCTGTAACATTGAGGGTAAAGGGAGCCCATCAATTCCATCATACTTAGTGCACCTGCCGATTACCGCGCCACGGATATACTTCAGGCTAAAAGTCCCATTGAGATACAGTAAGCAATGGTTCAAAAAACATGCACGAACTGGGATCTTTATAGTGTTCTAAAAGTCCTGTTACAGTGGAGGAGTGAAGTACACACGAATCATGGGCATCAGAACTAAAGTTGTGATTTCACTGCTCAATTTGGGTATGCGGGGATCCGTTGCCACCGCTAAGCTCAGAGAAGAGGTAGTCCTCTTGCGCAGAGTCCCTGGCAAAAACGTGCTTTCAGGCCTCAGGTTTCACTTCAAGAAGGCCTTCTGCTTCATAACCGTCCATCACTCCCCAATAGTAGGGATTCCCCGTAATTTGAAGCAAATCAGGCACAAGACAGTGTATATAATCAATCTGTGTGCGGACTTTCCAAGTTCCTTGTCTGCTAACACGAGCGTGGCTGTCTCCAGATACCTAACGGTTCTTCTGCTTCCGTGACTGCAAACACAGGTTGGTTGTATCCTCTTCCGAGTTACAATTAGCTTGTGAAATTGCAGAACTATCCCCAGTTATTTCAGTCATTCCAGGAGCTAACTCTGGTCCTAGTTTACATGATGGATTATTTACCTGTGCGGTAGCTTCAAATGTATGTATTTGTGCATTGCAAGGGGATCAACTTCTTCTTCAGTATTAAGCCGCCTTCTCTCTCTAAGCCTATCTTCATCTTCTAGAAACCAAAGATGGATCAAATGTATCAAAAACTGTTGAATGTAGGAACTGTATGCTGTTTAATCAAATGCCATTTTGGGGCTAAATCTGAGTCAACAGGAAAGGGGCATTTCTCAAGAATTAATTCAGAAAGATGATTTTTTTTTTTTCTTTTCTGAGACAGAATTTCGCTCTTGTTGGCCAGGCTGGAGTGCAATGGTGCGATCTCGGCCCACTGCAACCTCCGCCTTGTGGGTTTAAGCGTTTTTCCTGCCTCAGCCTCCCGAGTAGCTGGTATTACAGGCATGTGCCACCACGCCCTGCTAATTTTTCTATTTTTAATAGAGACAGGGGTTTCACCATAGAAACGGGGTTTCACAATGTTGACCAGGCTGGTCTCGATCTCCTAACCTCAAGTGATCCACCCACTGCAAGTGATCAAGCCTGGGATTACAGGCATGAGCCACCACGCCTGGCCTGAATTTTTCTTTTTATTGGAAAGGAAAGGCTTTGAGTGCTTGCCGTAAGCTCTCATGGGAAAACTCAAGCCCACAGT
>NW_012110474.1:1793962-1797869 GCF_000951045.1 Mandrillus leucophaeus
AACTTCAATGTTACTTTCTGGCGAGTAGTCTTGTTCTTTCCCATTTGTACTTTCTTGTGAAACAGTTGAGAATAAGATTGATTCCCTTCCATTTTCTAGGGGGGAGTGGGTTCTTCCCAAATTTGGAAGGGAAAAATCAGTGCTGAATGCATGTTATTTGCTTTCCTTCAAAAATACCTAACTAGGAAGAGCAGAGTACTATGTAATTTTGCTAATCACATGCCTTACTAAGTAAACAAAGAATACTTTAGGATAGATTTTATTTAAAGTCACCACTTTCATAATCATTTTATTCTGCATCATAATTTCTTAATTAGGCAACGTAATTATAGGGTGAAAATCCTATAATCATATGCATTTAGGTTAATTATGTTAACCATTAATTATTGTTGAACTACCAAAATGGTAACCTGTGCAAATGAAATGCTTATAAAGAAGCAATTCAGGTTTTAAAAATTAGGCAAAATAATAAAAACAAAAAAGTCTAATATTACACAGATTAGAATCCTATATGGCATAAATAAACATATTTTAAAATGCAGTTAACTTGTCAGTATTTAAACAAATTCGATTAGCATCTCTTTCATGTTGACTTCAAGATAATGATAGAATTATGTTCAGATGAATTTTTGATTTATAATTTATGTCTTTCCACGGAACAGTAATAAATACCTTGGGAAGGGATTAACTAGCAGATATGCTATAGCTAAATGGTGCCTATTCACTAATGGAAAACACAATGAAGATAAACTAAAATGTTCACTAGTTGTATTTTCTTTGAATAAATAAACCTGGAATCATTTGCTAATTTAAAAATGTCTTTGCCATTGGGTAAGTGAAAAATGTTTGCATTGATATAGGAATATATTAATTCATGAAGTCATTATTCGACCAGATTCTGTTTGTGGTAAAAATGTATACTAGTCCTGTAATCAGAGCCAACAGAAAGAAGAATGGTGTCTTTCCCTATTCTGAGGACATGACCTTATTATTTATACTCTAAGACCCTCCTTAGAAGAAATTTTGGGCTGGGGGCGGTGGCTCACGCCTGTTGTCCCAGGTACTTGGGAGGCTGAGGCATGAGAATTGCTTCAACCCGGGAGGTAAAAGTTGCAGTGAGCTGAGATTGCACCACAGCACTCCATCACACTCTGGAAAACAGAGTGAGACTCTTTCTCAAAAAAAAGAAAAAAAAAAAAAAGAAAAAATAATTAAACTGTTAATCAATTGCTATGGGTGTGGGGTGTGGGGGAAACTAAATACTGATTAGGACAAAAATAAACTTCTAATCTGAAGCAGATTTCTTCTAGCATGCAGTTGGGTAGCACTAAATCTATTTTATAATTTAGCCTATTTAGTCCATTGAAATATACAGGTAAAATTGGGGTTCATTAAAAAATACATATATAATTCACAGTTTTAACTTAAAATACATATTTTAATCTAAAACCAAACTTATCCATCAAACTTAAAGTGTAAGGTCAAGGTGATATTGTCAAGTATGAGCCCTTTGAATGGAGTCTGAGGTCATCTTTCCTTGGAAAACTGAATCTGTGATAGATTCTCTGGTATCCAGTTTCGGATTCTTTAAAATGAAAACAAAACTAAATAAAGCCGAGGATATTTGCTAAGTAATCTGAGCATACTATCCTAGATTTTGCTACTTTAAAAAAGTTTTTGGTATAGCAAGTTGAGTAAGTCATACTACTTATTTTGTGGCCCATTGGTTTGCTCAAGGTCAATTTATCACTTGATTGGCATGAATACCTATTCCCTAATGTTGAGTTCTTTTCCATTCCAATGTGTTTAGCAGGATGGCAACCATTCCAATATGTTTAAGTGTGTAAAATTTGAATTGTATATGTTCTTGTACAATTTGTAGTATTTTGTGTGTTGTATTATAAATGTAGTATAAATTACAGTATATCTCATTTCTTGTCTACTTTCATTGAGCACTATATTTTCAACAGCCCTCCATGTTGCTTTCTGTGCAATTTATCTACTACTTCTAACACTACATGATATTCCTTGATGTGAATCCATTGTATTTTGTATATTCAGTTTTCCATAATGGGCACTCACCGCTACAAAATTACGGATATATTGTGATACACATGCATATCACATACGTCTCATTTTGGTGTGAGAATTTCTTTGATGCAAATATTCAGGAGAGAAATTGTTGGCTCATGGCATATGACATATTATCTCCAGAATATCTGCAGTAGTCTACAGTGCCATTACTAATGCATAAGAGTTTCTGTATTTGCACAACTTCTCCAATACTTCACATTTTCCAGTGATCTAAGTTTATCAGCCTTAGAAATGTAAAGGGATATTGACTTTTTATTTTTAAAAATCTTTTATATTTTGAAATTATTTTAGATTTACATGAAAGTTGTGAAGACAGTACAGAAAGTTTCTATTTACCCTTCATCCAGCATCCTTAACGTTAACATAGCCATGATACATTTGCCAAAACTAAGGGATCAACATCAGTCCAATACTATTAAGTAAACTACAGATTTTATTTAGATCTCACATTTCTCCTTGTAGGTCCTTTTTCTATTGCAAGATTCACTTTGGAATATTACATTGAAGTTAGTTATTGTATCTCGTTAGCTTCCTCCTATCTGTGATAATTTCTCAGTCATTCCTTGTTTTTCATGACTTTGAGGCTTTTGAAGACTGCTGAACAGGTCTTTATTTTGTAAAATGGCCTTAATTTAGGCTTCTCTGATGTGTTTTTCCTGATTAGACCTTGGTTTCAGATTTGAGAAGTATATACTAGAGACAAGATTCTTTTCTTACTATGTCATGTTAGGGGATACATAATGTCAACATGACTCAACTTATCATTGGTGATTAAGTCAAATGGATCTGATTGTTGTTTTCAACTGCATTTATCCTTTTACTAGTCAGTCAGGGTATAGCTTCATATATTCGATAATCTTCTGTAAACGGACTGTTCACATCTTTGCCCATTTTCATTTGAGGATCCTGTATTTTTCCAGTTAATGCAAAGACATTTTTGTTTTATTCTAGAGATTAGTCCTGTCAGTTTTAGACATTGAAAAAAATATTTTCCATATTTCCGTATCAACCTGCTTCTTCATGGAAATCTTCATTAACCAGAATTCCTTATTTTTTTATGTAATCATATTATTTTATTCTTTTTGTTTTATGGTATAGGCTTTTGAAGTTTTGAGAACATTTTCCTTCCCTTAGATTACACAGATATTCTCTATTTTTTGTTCTGTTAAATATTTAGTTTTATCTTCAACCTTAAGTGTTTAATCTACCTGGAATCCACATTACGTGTTGTGGTAGGTAGAAATAAAATTTTCTTTTTCTCTGTATAATGAACCCATTTTTCAAATTTCATTTTCTAAATGATCTGTTTCTCCCTATTAATTTGAATTGCCAACTGTACAACAAATTAAGAGTCTTCTCTCAATTCTCTATTCTGTACCATTGATGAAGTGGTCTGTTGCAAAATGTGGCTTAATATTTGGTAGAGCAAATCTCAATATTTAATCTTCTTTTGAAGTCTGGTATCTATTCATGCTCCCTTATTATTCCCTCATGTGTCGTAGAACACTAATTTTCTCAAATATTTGAATATAATTTATATTGGATTGCATTGAGTTTATGAATTAATAGACAAGAATAATTGATACAAACATCTTTTTTCAGATTATCTTTTTTCTTTTTTTTGAAATGTTGAAATTGTATTCATGAAAGTGTTTTAGACTCTTGGTTAAGCTAATTCTTTATAATATTGTGGCTATTGTAAACAATTATTTTTTAAACTGTTTTTCTAATTAGTTATTGCTGGTAAAGAGAGACACTTGGTTTTCAAAAGTCGATTTAGTACTCACCAACTCATTTGCTACCTACATTTTAT
>NW_012110474.1:1797919-1802217 GCF_000951045.1 Mandrillus leucophaeus
CTGTCACTGATGGACATTTGGGTTGATTCCAAGTCTTTGCTATTGTGAATAGTGCCGCAATAAACATACATGTGCATGTGTTTTTATAGCAGCATGATTTATAATCCCTTGGGTATATACCCAGTAATGGGATGGCTGAGTCACATGGTACATCTAGTTCTAGATCCTTGAGGAATCGCCATACTGTTTTCCATAATGGTTGAACTAGTTTCCAATGAACTCTGGGCCTTTGTAGAACAGGAACGTTTTTTCTTTCCACCCCATGGAGGATGTCCAGAGTAGGAATCTCTTCGGGCAAGCCTTTTTCCTGGGGTAACACCAGACTCATTATCCTTTTTAAGGCTGATTTCAACAGTTTGAGGGATTTCGGTGGCATAATTTTGATTTCTCCTTGAAGAATTCTTTGAAGGGCTTAATCCCAGTTGTAAGGCAACGTTTTCTCTTAAGGGACTGCTTTGTTGCTGAGGAGTTGAGTCCCTATGCTGATGTTTTTCTCTTTGACAGACAAACATCTGTTGGAGTTCATGTCCACATTTTCACTACGGCTTCCTCCCTCATGACCCAAGAGATTCTGACACCTGTATGTGAAGTTATTCCACATTTTTCCCACTTTATCCATCTATTATAAAGTCATTCGGGGCGCGCAGGCAGCCTCATCCAGGGCACCTGCGGCCAGGCAGGGCTGGTCTGGATGGCGCAGTTACCAGCAGAGCGAGTCCGCTAGCCCTCTGGTGCTTCCCGTCCCCTCCGACTGCCCAGCGAACGCAGCTTCACCAGCCTTACCAGCCTCAATTCCTCTGGACGGAGCCCGGGGACTCCACCTCCGCCAAATGCTCCCACCAGTCCCCACCCCGTTCCCTGACCGCCTCCAGCTCTTCCCTGGCTTCCCCTTTCCCTCCCCTGCTAACAGTTATTTCTGCAAACCAACTGGAAGGACAGTTTATCAGACCACGTCTCCTCTCCTCCCAACTTGTACCAGATTACAGATTATCTGCTGAATGGAAAATTATCTTTTATACTCCCCAGGGGAGTCGTTTTGGATAAAAAACCCTAAATTAGTTAATAAAGCAAAGTTTGATTTGGCAATTTCACCAAAGACTAACAACATTTACATATGTAACTATTCAAACAAGGGAATGTTTAGATTGTTTCTATTTATTTATTAGTCTTTTAACGCTGACTTTGCCAAAAGTCAAAGATAGCTATTCACAGGTTTCATGGGCTGTTTTCCCTAAGTCAACATTCTGGGGCTTTGCCGCTGGAGAGCAACAGTGGTTGCAATGCAGAATGCCTTTGAGAACTGAGCATTTAGACAGCATCACTGAGTCATAACGTCTGCCTATAGCATTTATTTTTCTGAACATGCTAATAAAGGAACAAGATGCAAAGGTTTTGATTAACTGCAAATGGCATCCAAATTTTGGAAAAATTGGAAAATGCACTTACCAAAGGAAGTTCTGTTTTGAAGATGATTTCCTTCAGTTAATGCAAGATGAGCTATTTATGTTGTAGAAATTTTGATAGAAATATACTAGAATTTAAGAGATTAGAAAAAGGATTCTCCCCCAGTGAATTGAACTAAATTATGTTGGCATTATGAGAATTAGGTCTCAAGGACTGAGTTTTAAAAAAATTTTTTTAAGTGACTATAGATGATTTCAATGGCTCCCCAAGTTGGACTTGCCTCCTGTTGGTTAATCATCTGACTCCTACTTAACAATTTCCACAAACCTCAGATGCTTTGGATCTGTAACAACTGTGATACATTAACATCGTAATGATTACATTCATGTGTGTCCCAAAATACTTTCTGTGCCACTGTAGATTACTCAAGATTAGAGGTGCTGGAAAGAATAAATACAGTAACAACATCTTTTATTAATTTCATTAAAAGGTAAAATAAAACTGATGTGCATGGTGTGCATGCCTGTGTGTGTGTGTCTATTTCCTATGAAGCCTTTTATTTGTAATTTTATTTAGAAGCTGTGGCTAGATTTTGTACTATGGTCATGGAAATTTAGTTTACTTGAAATTTCAAAAAATTGTTTTTCCTAAGGTCAACAAGTTTCTTTTGTGTAGCAGGAATACATTTTGTTTAGGTGTAGCGTTTAAATCTTACATTCTCATTATTTTTATGACTTTTGGATAATTCTGGTTGTTAATTTTCTAATAGGTTGGATATAGAATGTTGCTGCCATCCAAGGATATCATAATTTATTATTTATTAATTAATTTATATATTAAACAAACATAAATTGGATACTCACTATATAAGAGGCACTTTAATAGGTACCAGGGAAGAGAAATGTAATATGTGACCTCTGCCCTCAACCTAGTGAAGAAGACCCACATCTCCACAACAGGCTAATGCATAGTGAGAAATGTACAATGTGTTATGATAGCACAAAGGAGGGAATATGTAAATTCTCTAGGTGGGGTATTTGGGGGAGGAGGGACTTTTCAACACAGCAAACATTTGTGAAAATGTCCATAGTTTGGAAGAGAGGGTGGATTGAAAATGCAGTTAATCTCATCATATGGCAGCTGTGGACTGTAATGAAAACAACAAAAACCCTTAGGTTTTATAACCTTTTACAGCTCCAAAGTACTTTATAAATACCTTCTTACTGGATTCTCAAACAAACTGGTGGCATTGAACATTACTGTCAAATAAATGTAAGCCTGGTAAGCTTTTCTGCAAGAGGAATAGGCCTCTGTATAGGCCTCCATGTGGAAGTGCAGGCTGGGTAGGGGGGTGTGGTCATGACCTCACTTGTGACCACACTGTGCTGATGTTGCCTGAGGTAGGGAAGCAGTCAGGAGTTGCGAGACTCCTTATACAGGAGTGAAGGTAAATTATTAATAGCAAATTATTCTCTGTTCTTCACATTCAATAATGTGATTTAGAATTTAATTCTAGGAGCCTTAGTCACATGTTGACTCCTGGAATCAAAAGAGAAAAAGTAAGTACAAGTTTACCAAAACTTCAATGTTACTTTCTGGCGAGTAGTCTTGTTCTTTCCCATTTGTACTTTCTTGTGAAACAGTTGAGAATAAGATTGATTCCCTTCCATTTTCTAGGGGGGAGTGGGTTCTTCCCAAATTTGGAAGGGAAAAATCAGTGCTGAATGCATGTTATTTGCTTTCCTTCAAAAATACCTAACTAGGAAGAGCAGAGTACTATGTAATTTTGCTAATCACATGCCTTACTAAGTAAACAAAGAATACTTTAGGATAGATTTTATTTAAAGTCACCACTTTCATAATCATTTTATTCTGCATCATAATTTCTTAATTAGGCAACGTAATTATAGGGTGAAAATCCTATAATCATATGCATTTAGGTTAATTATGTTAACCATTAATTATTGTTGAACTACCAAAATGGTAACCTGTGCAAATGAAATGCTTATAAAGAAGCAATTCAGGTTTTAAAAATTAGGCAAAATAATAAAAACAAAAAAGTCTAATATTACACAGATTAGAATCCTATATGGCATAAATAAACATATTTTAAAATGCAGTTAACTTGTCAGTATTTAAACAAATTCGATTAGCATCTCTTTCATGTTGACTTCAAGATAATGATAGAATTATGTTCAGATGAATTTTTGATTTATAATTTATGTCTTTCCACGGAACAGTAATAAATACCTTGGGAAGGGATTAACTAGCAGATATGCTATAGCTAAATGGTGCCTATTCACTAATGGAAAACACAATGAAGATAAACTAAAATGTTCACTAGTTGTATTTTCTTTGAATAAATAAACCTGGAATCATTTGCTAATTTAAAAATGTCTTTGCCATTGGGTAAGTGAAAAATGTTTGCATTGATATAGGAATATATTAATTCATGAAGTCATTATTCGACCAGATTCTGTTTGTGGTAAAAATGTATACTAGTCCTGTAATCAGAGCCAACAGAAAGAAGAATGGTGTCTTTCCCTATTCTGAGGACATGACCTTATTATTTATACTCTAAGACCCTCCTTAGAAGAAATTTTGGGCTGGGCGCGGTGGCTCACGCCTGTTGTCCCAGGTACTTGGGAGGCTGAGGCATGAGAATTGCTTCAACCCGGGAGGTAAAAGTTGCAGTGAGCTGAGATTGCACCACAGCACTCCATCACACTCTGGAAAACAGAGTGAGACTCTTTCTCAAAAAAAAGAAAAAAAAAAAAAAGAAAAAATAATTAAACTGTTAATCAATTGCTATGGGTGTGGGGTGTGGGGGAAACTAAATACTGATTAGGACAAAAATAAACTTCTAATCTGAAGCAGATTTCTTCTAGCATGCA
>NW_012110474.1:1806412-1806939 GCF_000951045.1 Mandrillus leucophaeus
TTTCCAACGGAATTTTAATGTGCCCTGGGCAAAAGCCAAAAGTTTTACAGAAGAAATGGAGAACATTGGTTAGTCTAACAAGGAAGCCAAGTGGGGATGAATTCAGAGGGTTTCGCTTTCTCTGCCAGTCTCTGTATGCACATATGTAAGGACATAGGTATGCATAGTCCATTTAACTCCAGAAAGAATTTACCCCAGGTTTATAAACATGGAAAGCCTAACAAGGTAAAATGTATTTTGAAGTAAGTAGATGGGAAAAGCAGGTAATAAGGGAAAATACAATCTGGAAAGATACCATAAAGACAAGAAATCTGGTTCTAGCTTTTAAGCAGGTTAAATCGTCACATTAAAAATCCTTTAGGCTGATCCCACATATAAATAATAAACTAACTACACTTTTGGGTTACTTGATGCTAATATTTCTTTCTTTTTTTTCTTTTAGAAATACATTTTAACTGTATGCCATTTAGTTAAGTATTTAGTCAAGGGTCAAGATATGTGTACATATTATGTATGTATATATGTAT
>NW_012110474.1:1809104-1809859 GCF_000951045.1 Mandrillus leucophaeus
TATTCATGAAAGTGTTTTAGACTCTTGGTTAAGCTAATTCTTTATAATATTGTGGCTATTGTAAACAATTATTTTTTAAACTGTTTTTCTAATTAGTTATTGCTGGTAAAGAGAGACACTTGGTTTTCAAAAGTCGATTTAGTACTCACCAACTCATTTGCTACCTACATTTTATAGCTATCTTGTTCACATTTGATTTTATTCATTAATTCAACTAACATTTAGAGTCTATTTTGCACCAGGCACTTGGGGGCAGATTAGAAAACAGAATGCTGTCATGGAGATTATATTCTGCCTGCCTCATGGGTACAAACAATAAATATAATAAATAAATAAATAAATAATGTAGTATATAGAAGTGGAAAGTGCTCTAGGAAAAGGAAAAGCAGTGTAAACGGAATTAGAATTGTGGGAATTTGTGGTCCCACTTGAGAGGTCAGAGTTGGCTGGCCTCTACATTAAGAGAAGATGGCATTTGAATAAAGACTTAAATGAGGCCAGGCATGGTGGCTCATGCCTTTAGTCCCAGGACTTTTGGAGGCCGAGGCAGGTGGATCATTTGAGATCAGGAGCTCAATACCAGCCTGACCAACATGGTGAAACCTCGTCTCTACTAAAAATAAAATAAAATAAAAAATTAGCCAGGCGTGGTGGCAGGTGCCTGTAGTCCCAGCTACTCGGGAGGCTGAGGCAGGAGAATTGCCTGAACCTGGGAGGCGGAGGTTGCAGTGAGCTGAGATAGTGCCACTGCACTC
>NW_012110474.1:1814044-1819171 GCF_000951045.1 Mandrillus leucophaeus
ACCACATAGTTCCCTTCAAAGTTTACGTTTTTGTCTTTTTAGGTTGAATTTCAGTGCTTAGTTTCAATTAACAATGGGTATTCTGTAGACTATTTTCCTCTTTGACTTCCAGGAAGCTCAGGGGTGATTGCTGGGGATTTTCTTAATTTTTTTTTCTGTAATAATAATTTTATTTATTCTCAGACCTTCATATTATTTGGCTCTTCTATTTTTAAGTTTTGAAATAATTTTGCTTCATTTTATTTGTGATGCGAACACTTCTAATTCTTTTTAAAAATTTCGTGTGTGTGTGTGTGCACATGTGAATTAACTAATTTATAATTCCTTTCCTTAAAATTAATAAAAATATATCTTCAGCAAAATATATGGAATATACTTTTAAGATTATAGGAGTCAGGACTGTAATGTAGATTTCAGGAACAGAGATTGAAAAGGAATCAGACTACCTGTTGCCCATCAGGTCTGTTTCTCTTTCTTCCTACTGTGACTGGCTTCCTCTGCTTCCTGGACCCCCATGCTAGATGCAAAAAGTCTATCTCAGGTCCTTAGACCAACAGCTTTTGGGACAAACCACCCAAGAGGACTGACCTCAGTCCTCAGTTTCTCTCTTTCTTTTTAAAATTACATAAAATAAGAATTTGATTTGAAAATATTTATCAGGCACTTACTGTGTTCCAGAAGACAGTATTCTAGCTTCCTGATTCTGGGGATGTAAACAACATTGTTTATGGCTGCAGAGGAATAAATACTTTCCTGCGTAGCTCTATGTCCAGATTGTCAAAAGATGGGTAGATAGCTGAATATCTCTTTGCATACAAAATTTAGGGTGGTATATATGTTTCTGTACCCTATACACTTTCCCACATTATATACATGCATATACATTCCTGTTTACATTGACATTCTCTATGAAACTAGGTCAAGCAAGAATATTGATGAACTAATAAAATCATGTTTTATTTTCAAAATAGCTAATACTTACAGAATGCACAATTACAAGCTTATTCTTCTATTTGCATTATTCCAAAAATGTGTGTATTAAAACAAATAAATAAATAAAACTGAAATGATTTTAAAGCTGGATTTATGTTTATTAGTGAAAAGTGACTTCAGTTCTTAGCCCAGCTGGGCCTCTGAGACAGCACAGATGCTGGGTCACTGTTCAAAGACTGCAGCCCATCAGAGGTCAAGGTGTGCTGGCCTCCTCAGGCACCAGAGCCGCAGAGGAGACAATCCAGATGCTTTGGGAAGCAGGAACCTGGAATTCCTTCATGGGAGGTACCAGCAGGTATTTCCTAAAACGGAAGGGCAGGGGAGTACATAAACACAGGTCTTGCTCTGGGACAAATCAAGGAGTAACATGAGCATGTTTAGCTTGGTGTTGGTCTTAACTGAACAGGAAAGGTGGTCAACCGTCTCCGCGGTACTTTAGTGTATTGTTCTAGCTGATGATGTGGTCATTTTATCAATAAAGTAAGTAACTCGGTATAAGCACATATTTGATTTCTCATTTCAAGACAAAATATTTAAATATTGACTACTCATTTGATTTAAAACATTGAACATTATAATTTTAGCAAATTAATTTTAAATATTTAATGTCTAATGTTAATGAAGGGGGCGGCAGGGGAAATAATAGGCCCAAATAGGTGCCCCCCTAGGCAGTACAGTATAATATTAATACAATTGATTTAGTTAGACAATCTCAAGTTCCTATTTAAAAGTAATTTGTAGCCTTTATGAAAATCGTGGTATTTGGCAAATGTAATCTTTTCCTTTGCAGTTTCTGCCCGAGAATTCCAAGCATTTCACATATGAAATAAAAATGAAAGAACACTCACATGAACACTAAGGAATGCTCACATACACACCCAAAGGGAAGAAGGATGTACACATACCATCAGTTTGATTGAACTGGTAACCAATTTGGTGATCAAATGAGACTCGTGAGATTCATTATTTACTTTCAGTTTAATATCTAGTGTGGATTAATTGAATACATTTTTCACTCAAGTTTGTTAATATCCCTAATATAGGCAGTCATTTTATTTAGGCCCCCTAAGTCACACTCCCTCGCTTGTGAGATGGCGAGGCCTTGACTTTCATCCTTCCTAATACCCTCTGTCATCAGGAAACGCTCTGTCTTTCCTGTCTGGGGTTGTATTATTCCCTATTATTGGTCATCATGAGTTTGTGGAAGTTAATGCAGCACTTTTGAAAAGAAGAAAAACAAATGACGGAATCTCCCCATATTTGATCAGGATGTAATCTAACTTCTGCCAGTAAAGCTCCTGTATCAGACAGGACAGGTATTTTATTTGGTGGCGATGGCATTTAATTCGGATCATTTGCTTTCCATTAAGTAGTGCATATAAAACTGAGCAACGGAGATTTTTACTTGCAGGCTGTGGTGTGATACCTTGGATAATGGACACACCGACAAAAGTTAATGAAGTTCAAACTCCTAGGCAAATAGAGTTTAGAAGGGAAGGTGCCTTTTCAAAGCAAGATTGAGGCTGTCACTCAACACTATCAGCACTAATTGGTGGACTAAATATCTAAGTCAATCAGAATCTAGTCCCTAGGAAAGCAGAGAAAGAAACAGGTAAGAATTCAGAAGTTTCTTGAAGTCAAAAAATGGTGCTTGCTGGCCGTGCGTGGTGGCTCACACCTGTAATCCCAGCACTTTGGGAGGCCAAGATGGGTGGATCACAAGGTCAGGAGTTCAAGATCAGCCTGACCAATATGGTGAAACTCTCTCTCTACTAAAAATACAAAAATTAGCTGGGCGTGGTGGCGGACACCTGTAGTCCCAGCTACTCGGGAGGCTGAGGCAGGAGAATGGCATGAACCCGGGAGGTGGGGCTTGCAGTGAACTGAGATCGTGCCACTGCACTCTGGCCTGGGGGACAGAGCGAGACTCCGTCTCAAAAAAAAAAAAAAAAAAAAAAATTCCCTTGCTGTCAAAGTCAATTTAATTCAAGCAGGGAAATAATCCATCTGGTATTATAATTTATTTTAAAATTATGAGAAAATTGTCTTTTCTCCTATTACTCCCTAAACAGTAAGTAGGCTTTTAATTCTCCTTTCTAAAATCCTGGTAAACAAACAGTAAGAGCTTGAGAGGATGCACAGTTTGTTTGCAGTGTCTCTCTTTTTTACCCTGTGAGTGAAGTAATATTATTTCTGAAAGCTGGGGGAGAATATTGCAATGAAATTTATTGGTGATGGTTTTCGGGAAAAAGAAACCTTCCAACAGCAGAGCTTTTTATATCTGTAACACAATGGAAGGCTTTGGTTTGATTTTCCCTGTCACATATGCCATTGTTGTCTATTCATGAATAGCCTTGAACTCCTTCTGCAAGAAGAACGCCACTTTAGATAGATACTTTATGAACTCATAGTGCAGGCAAAATCTCCAGAATGGGGGATAATATGCAATACCACACAGATTGTGTTGTTTTCACAGTTTGCTGTTGTGTTTCTTAGTAATTCACATTGAACATGGAATACGGGATATTTTGAAGTGATATATATTCATCAAGAAGATGAGCTGCAGCAAAGTCGATCTGTTTTGCTATGTTATAGTAAGTGATGAAAGATTTAGGCTGAAAGGGACTGTGTATTATTTCAAATGAGGAAACGAGGAATGAGAATAGATGCTAGATGTGCAAGTACTGGTTCAGTTTCCATAAGCTGTAGAAAATAAATTCAGTTTATTCAGAAATTCCTTCAGTCCATCAAGATAGTAATTCTTAGAGTTCGTTATCAGTGTCTCTTGTGCCCTCTTCATCCCACTGTCCCCTATCCAAGGTATATGTGGAGCTAATTATTCCTATTTGGGTTCCTTTTTTGACTTTCCATTGATTACTGGGAAAGGTAAAGGTCCATTTGAAAGGTAAGAATTGTTCCCAGCTCTTCTATAGGAATGCAGCATCTTCAGTCTCCTCAGCTTCTCCTATTAATCTCCCGCCTGGCTTTCACCTAAAACAGATAAAGAAGGGACCCGTCAGAACTCTTTTGTTTCAGTCTTTGGCACCTCCAGTGCCCCAGCTAGATTGCAGATTCAACACCATCTTCCCTCCACCTTCGCTTTAGGATCAGAAGTGAACAAATAATTTCGGGACTGGAAGATTAAAGAAGAAACTTGGGAGCCCTAACTTCTAAATCTGGGTGCAGGTGAAGGCTTAAGGAGATCAGGGCAGAGTTAAGATGGCCTAAGAAGAGAAAATATGACTTGGGTACAGATAACTCATCTGAGAAGGCCAGGAGGAATTTCTAATCCAAGAGGGGAAGAAGGGAAAGAACTAAAGCCAATGATGGATCTAGTTGTCTCTGCATCACCCTTTGTATTAATGAAGAAATCCCTGTCTCAATGATAAAACAAACAATAAGAAGATAATCAAGAAAATGACAAATTAGTAATGTTTTCCAGGACAAACACCATAATGCCTTTCAAATGTGCATCATCACTGTCCACTTAGAAAAAGCCCTTCTGAGAGCTGCTGGTGAACTTCTCTGCCCCCATAAGGGACCCAGTCTCCTCCCCCCTTCTTGATTTCCTAATAACAATTAGGCAGTGTGTGTCAAAGACCTTAGATTGGACATCATTTTAAAAACTCTGTAATTTTTATGTCTTAAAGAACTTAGGTGTAGTGGTTGCAGAAGAATTCTCACTTTCCTACTTCCTGCATGGAAGTGATTCAAATGAAAGTCTTATTTCCAGTTTTGATTGTGAGGTCTCTTACTTTCCTCATTATTAACTATATTTACTTCCCCGGAACTAAGAAAGGTTTTGGAGGAAAATTAATCATCAGAATGCCCTAATGTTAACATATTTCCATAGAGAAGAAACAAAAAGAAGGGATAGAAAAAGGAAGGGAGGAAGGAAGGGAGGAAAGAAGGAAGGAGAGAAGAGAAGGGAGGAAGGAAGGAAAATGGAGAACAGGCATGGAAGAGCAGGTCCACTGTACTGACTGCTAAGTATGTTTAAATACATCATTCCCTTTGAATCTTTGTAAGACTCCTAAGCTAGATGTGATTCTCCCAGTTTTACAGACAAGGGAACAAAGACTTGGAAAAATTTTAAAAATTTCCCAGGGTCACAGATAGTAAAACCAAAGGAAA
>NW_012110474.1:1819221-1821253 GCF_000951045.1 Mandrillus leucophaeus
TCAGAACTCTTTTGTTTCAGTCTTTGGCACCTCCAGTGCCCCAGCTAGATTGCAGATTCAACACCATCTTCCCTCCACCTTCGCTTTAGGATCAGAAGTGAACAAATAATTTCGGGACTGGAAGATTAAAGAAGAAACTTGGGAGCCCTAACTTCTAAATCTGGGTGCAGGTGAAGGCTTAAGGAGATCAGGGCAGAGTTAAGATGGCCTAAGAAGAGAAAATATGACTTGGGTACAGATAACTCATCTGAGAAGGCCAGGAGGAATTTCTAATCCAAGAGGGGAAGAAGGGAAAGAACTAAAGCCAATGATGGATCTAGTTGTCTCTGCATCACCCTTTGTATTAATGAAGAAATCCCTGTCTCAATGATAAAACAAACAATAAGAAGATAATCAAGAAAATGACAAATTAGTAATGTTTTCCAGGACAAACACCATAATGCCTTTCAAATGTGCATCATCACTGTCCACTTAGAAAAAGCCCTTCTGAGAGCTGCTGGTGAACTTCTCTGCCCCCATAAGGGACCCAGTCTCCTCCCCCCTTCTTGATTTCCTAATAACAATTAGGCAGTGTGTGTCAAAGACCTTAGATTGGACATCATTTTAAAAACTCTGTAATTTTTATGTCTTAAAGAACTTAGGTGTAGTGGTTGCAGAAGAATTCTCACTTTCCTACTTCCTGCATGGAAGTGATTCAAATGAAAGTCTTATTTCCAGTTTTGATTGTGAGGTCTCTTACTTTCCTCATTATTAACTATATTTACTTCCCCGGAACTAAGAAAGGTTTTGGAGGAAAATTAATCATCAGAATGCCCTAATGTTAACATATTTCCATAGAGAAGAAACAAAAAGAAGGGATAGAAAAAGGAAGGGAGGAAGGAAGGGAGGAAAGAAGGAAGGAGAGAAGAGAAGGGAGGAAGGAAGGAAAATGGAGAACAGGCATGGAAGAGCAGGTCCACTGTACTGACTGCTAAGTATGTTTAAATACATCATTCCCTTTGAATCTTTGTAAGACTCCTAAGCTAGATGTGATTCTCCCAGTTTTACAGACAAGGGAACAAAGACTTGGAAAAATTTTAAAAATTTCCCAGGGTCACAGATAGTAAAACCAAAGGAAAAAAGGAGAGGAAGAGAATCAGAAAGTGGTAGTTGGTCTGACTGCAATGTCCAAAATTGACCTTTTCCAATAATTTTAGAAGGTGACACGATTATTGAAAGACTATTGTGAAAAGCTACTAGAAGAAGCTGAATGAAATTGAGGGATTCCCCAGTAGTCACAAGACCCGGGAGAAGTTATAGGGGAGAGGCTTTTAAGGCTCTAACAGGTACTCAGTATGCAAGGGTAAAATAAGTGACTCCTGCTCCAGCAGCCCCCACAAGCAAGACCCTCGCACCCTCCACACCACACACACACACACACACACACACACCCACACCCAGGTATCAGCATGCATGTCGGTTTTGAGGTGTTTTGGAACAGAGACTGCATGTCTAATAAGAAAGTATACGAAGAATAGTGACTGCAGATAGGCTGGCTACATAATTTGCAGGGATGCTTGTATAAAAATTATTAAGAATTTTGAAACAGTGATAGCAGAGCTTTAAACCAAGTACAGTTTTTCCGAGCATGAGGTCCTGTGCAGCCGTGAGCTGACCCTGGATGCAAGTGATTTTGACAGATGACAACTGCTCTCAAGAACTGAGAATGGCTCTGCCAGTTCTTTCCTCATCTAGGTGAGAATACAATCAACAATCTGTATTTCCACCTTTATCAACCATTGTCTTAATCCTCTTCCCTACTACACGGAGAGCTGATGTCATGAGATCTGGCCTGAGGCCTCCATCCTTGCTCCTTTATCCAGCCTTTCTGGCTGACTTACTTCTTTTCTGTTCTTTTCTCTTGTTTTCTTTTCTTTTTTTCTTTTTCTCTCTCTTTCTTCTTTCTTTTCTTTCTTTCTTTCTTTCTTTCTTTCTTTCTTTCTTTCTTTCTTTCTTTCTTTCTTTCTTTCTTTCTTTTTCTTTCTTTCTTTCT
>NW_012110474.1:1821323-1823192 GCF_000951045.1 Mandrillus leucophaeus
TTCCCTTCCGAGACAGTTTTGCTCCTATTGTCCAGGCTGGAGTGCACTGGCGTAATCTCAACTCACTGCAACCTCTGCCTCCTGGGTTCAAGCCATTCTCCTGCCTCAGCCTCCTGAGTAGTTGGGATTACAGGCGCCCGCCACCATGCCCAGCTAATTTTTTTTGTATTATTAGTACAGACAGGGTCTCACCATGTCTGCCAGGCTGGTCTCAAACTCCTGATCTCAGGTGATCCTCCCACCTCAGGCTCCCAAAGTGCTGGGATTACAAGTGTGAGCCACCATGCCTGGCTGACTTATCCCATTTCTCCCTATTCTTAGTTGCTTATCTCAAAATCCATTTTCTCTATAAAATTTTCTGTTAAAACTGGCAATTTGATAACTTCCCATCTGATCTCACACTGTTTAATCTGTATATTTAGCCCCTAATGGTGTTTAATTTAGCAGTTTGTTTGTTTAACTTGTTTTATGTCTAATTATTTGAGGTGTGAGACTTCTGTATCCCCCAAATGATGTGTATTTCTTGGAGGCTGGGATTTTACAAAATATTCAGTACTCTGGGAATGAGGCGAAGGGAGTAAAGGCACTGCGGGGCTGGGCTTCCTCCCTCACATCTTCAACAGGCTTCCGGGGCGTGGGGAAATGCCAGTGTGTGCAAGTTTCTATGGCAGTGTCCTGACCTGAATGTCGCTAAAAGAATTGCTAAGTGGTCTCTCGTAGGAGTGGAGCTGATTTCCCCAGAGCTGCCCCTCTCAGTGTGGTCCACTGTGAAAACACAGTGAGAGCTAATTGTTTTCTGACAGATTTATAATTCCACTAAATCAATGCCACCATTTAGACCAGATGGAAAGCTGTGGACCAGACTGGCAAACAGAAATACGGGCTTCCACTTTTCCTTTTCCCTTCTTTTAGAGGACAAGTAGCCATGGAGGGAGTCACAGGTAGGTGGGAACTTGGGTATGCTGGTATCGCCACATGTGGGATGATGGGGGCGTAGTGATCATATCTTGCCGTATGTGTGAATATATGTTTAATGTATTAGGCAACAATACTGTGGTGCACATTTATTTGTATTCTTTTCCAGATACCACACACTGAAGGCATTACAATAGCTATTCAGCTGTACAGCTACTTATAATTATACACAGCTTAAATCTCTCTGAGCCGCTCTCTCCCTGCTGCAGCCTATAGGAAGCAAACATATAATACATTTGGTTCTCCCCATGCATTTTGACAACTTTTAAAAGGCATCAGGATAATGTTTGCATGCATTATGTAGCTAGAAGAATGAAAACCCCATTACAAGATCTAAAATTACTAGATTCTTTTAAAGTGACATAAATCAAGCCCATTTGACATCACCATTTCAGGCACTTATGTTGCAGGCACCAGGAAGAGAATGCAAATATAAATGGTGCGTTTTAGTGACAGAGAGGGTGAAGCCTCAAACAGAAAGATTTAGAATGCAGCTACATTTGATACCCAAAGATATAAAATACTCTTCCTCTCTTGGTGGACACAAGTGAGTGTCTTGGGCTATTTTAACTGTCAGTGATCATAATAGCTTCATGGTGTCCTATTGATCTGTGTGATTAATATCCTTATCTAATGGAGTGCAGACCGTATTGGATGTTTATAACCTCCACACCTCTTCCCAACACTAATGTGGGCTTGGCTATGTGTAACAGGGCTATAATTCCCCCATTAGCTCCCAGGGCATCCTAACCTGCAAGTGATGCTACCGTGATTTAGTAATGCCATCAGTGATCTGGGGCCAAATTATCTTTACATGGGCAGTTGTTAGTTGTTTATAATCTACTTTGTTAAAATTTTAATGATAATGGAAGATCATTCTCCTGCTTTGATGGT
>NW_012110474.1:1824502-1881235 GCF_000951045.1 Mandrillus leucophaeus
CTGCATATTTTTACCTGTATACTAGTGTATGTTTGTGTGCATGGGCATTCATGTGGGCCTTTGCGTGTGTGCATGTTTGTGAATATATACATGTGTGTAAATAGGCAGTTTGTGTAGACCACATATTAGGTTGATTTTCAAGTCAACATAAATTCACTGAGCATATACATATGTTCCTAGCATTTAGTGAGACACACACGTATGTCCCTAGCATTTAGTGAGACACACATGATCCAAAAATGAGTACAATCCTTTTTTAGACCTTAAAAATATCAGAGCAGAACAGGAGAGATAACTTTGGATACAAAGAGTAATGCAGTAAAGTAATAAAATGCATGTTTTACTAATTTAATGTATGAAGCACTTAGCAGATAGGATGGGCTTACACATTCAGAGAAAGGATAGACAATCAATAGAGGAAGATCATGATGATATGTGAGAGAGTATTGAAGCTTAAATAGAATTTTGCCCTTTAGAGAAAGGCAGGAGAAGGTAAATTTGAATAAAGAGAGCAGAGTGAACAGACAAATGGAGTTGTGACAGCGGATGCTGTGTTGGAGCAATGGTTATTTAAATGTTAGGAGCATAGGAAACATGAAAAGAGAAAGGAAATTAAGATTGCCTGAGTGCCCACTGCAACATAGGGAAACATGGTGGTGGAAAAGGTGGGTTTTGTCACTGAATTGTCCACATGTGACTCTCATCTCTTCCTTTTACTAGCTGTGTGATTCTGTGCAAATAACCTCTCTGAACCTTGGTTTCTTTTTGTGATGGTAACTACAGTGAGGAGTCATTGAAATGATAAACTTAATACAATGACTGGTATATAGTAAGCATTTAATAAGGAGTATTTAACTGCTATTTTGTGCTTGTCCTGGAGATAATATTGATAGTTAAAAGTCGTTAAGCTTCCTACATCACAGATAAATACATCACGCCATTTAATTTTTACAATAGCTATTTGACATGATTACTATTAGTATCCCCACTTAGAGATGAAGACATCTAAAAAAAGTAAATTCATATAGTCAAGTTGTTCCAAACACACTTAAAAGTTTTTCAATAAACTGAATCGAGTATTCATTTTTAAAATTTAAGTTATAATTAATTAAAATTGAATAAAATAAAAACTTCAGTTCCTCAGTCACACCAGTCATATTTTAAGAGATCAACAGCCACAGGGAAGACGGGCAGTTACCCCACTGGGCAGTGCAGAACAGGGGAATGAGACTATCGCCAAATCATTCAGGTCATGTAAAGCTCATAAAGGATTTTGTCTTTATTCCAAAATCAATGGGCCCCACAGAAGAGTATTAAGCATGGGGTGACACGAAGAGGTTTAAAATGTGAAAAGATCACTCACAGGCAGTGTGGAGAATGTTGATAAATAGGAATGCCAATGCTACAATTTAGGCCACAGATCATGATAATTTGGATAAAGGTGTTGATGGAGATAGAGAGAAGTTCATGGATTCAATAAATACTTAAGGGAAGAAATCTGCAGGAGGAGTTGATGATGGAGTTGAAACAGAGGGAGATATTGAAAGAAGACCAGATTGCAATTGGTTGTTGAATTATCAATGGGTCAAGAATTTAGGCAGGACTTCATGAGGATGGCTTGTCACTGTTTCATGGTATCTGGAATCTCACCTGAAGAAAATCCAATGGCTGGAAATGGCTTGGATGGCTGAATAGATGCCAGTATCTGAAGACTCCTTCATTTGCATGTTTAAAGGCTGGCATGGGATGACTTAAAAGGCTTAGGCTCAGCTGGGGTTGTCTACTGGTATGACTATACGCAGTGTCTACATGTAGGCTGGGCTTCCTCATGGCAGCCTTAGCGTTGTTGAATTTCTCTCATGGCAGCTTTCCATGAGCATTCCAACAAATAAGGTTGACATTACTCTATATCTAGTCTCAGAAATCACATACCTTCACTCCCACTGTACTATTGGTTGAAACAATCAAAAGCTCACACAGATTCAAAGAGAGGGTACAGAAACTCCACCTCTCAATGGAAAGAATTTCAAAGAATTTACAACCATGTGGTAAAACCATCTCAGTACAATCTGGGACATTCTCACTTGAAGGTACCCCTGAGTCATCTAAGAGAGGTAGTTGAATACCCTGGTCTGAAGATCAGAGATGAAGTTAGGATGGAGACATACATTTATAAATTGTATGTTTTGGTGTGGTAATTAAAGTAAAACTGAGAACTCCTAAGGAGAGAGTCTAGGCTGAGTAGAGTGCCTTGAGGAATTTCAAGCAATGACTTCTCTGTAAAGAAAGAATTCTGCAAGAGGAGCAAAGAAAGTGAAGCCAGAATCTCGGGAGAAAGACAGGAGAGAATCAAGCTTGGAGAGGCAGAAGAAACCTGCAGTTCAGGAAGGAAAGAGTTATTTTAAAACTTCTGTGATGTCAAGAAAGGAAAGGCAGGTAAATATGTCTTGTGTTTATTGACAGGGAAGTCTTTGTTTACCTTTTGAAATTATTTTGTTTTAGAAAGAAAAAAATCTGAATGCAATGCAAAAGATGAGTGGCTGCAGGAAAAGCCTGAACTCAGGAAGAAACTGGGGATTGACCTATTCAAGCCAAAGAGTCGAAATGACACTTCCCCCCCCCTTTTTTTTTTCTTTTTTTCTTTTTTTTTGAGACGGAGTCTTGCTCTGTCGCCCAGGCTGAAGTGCAGTGGTGCTATCTCAGCTCACTTCAAGCTTCGCCTCCAGGGTTCACGCCATTCTCCTGCCTCAGCCTCCCGAATAGCTGGGACTACAGGCGCCCGCCACCTCACCCGGCTAATTTTTTCTATTTTTTAGTAGAGACGAGGTTTCACCGTGTTAGCCAGGATGGTCTCGATCTCCTGTCCTCGTGATCCGCCTGCCTCGGTCTCCCAAAGTGCTGGGATTAAGGGCGTGAGCCACTGTGCCTGGCCTAAAATGACACTTTTAATTGGACTTCAGAGAGCACAAATTGATAAACTAAATGCATAATTTCTCTTTTTTATAGAGATGAACAGTTTCATCTAGTCGTGTGTGTCATATTAAATACAATATTACCCAAAATAAAGAAAATAAAATTCTATACTGGGTTTCTTTCACACAATATTATAGACTGGAAAGATCTAAATATTTGTGTAGATGTAACTAAAATTTTTGTCAGATTTGGAAAAACATGTCTAGCTACTGTGGGTTCATGCTAGATGTAACCACATAAGACTGCTAAAATAGATCAGAATTTTTAGATATGAGAGAAATAGGCTTTCCATATCTAGATTCCATTCTGTCTGAAAATTTTTTATGTAATAAAATACTCCCACAGTTTTAAAAGGAACTCAAAGTTTAGTTACTTAAAACACACACAAACATACAAACACATATACAAATTTAATATTGTGGGACAAAAATATTTCTTCTCAAAAAATGAATATACTTCTAATGTACATATTAGTTTGAAATTTCATACGGATATAGTTATTTATTCAACTGATTTACAATAATTTCATATTCAAATAACAAGAATTTAAAGAAGATTCTAGAAATATGACTACTTCTAAAATTATAACTACATCTAGATTCTTTTAAAATTATTCTTATACAAATATGAAATGATTTTTAATGAACTGGAGTTAGGTGTTTTCGGTTTGAATTACCCAGATACATCCTTCAAATTCCCTTTGTGATGATCGATCCCTTTGTGATGATCGATCCAATCATATTATTTGTTTTTAAGATCAGTACTGAAAGCTGCTGCTGGATCAATACCAGTTCCAAAGAAGGTTATGATGACTGGATCATGTATCCCACAGTTTCCTTGCTAATATTCACATTTCTGCCAAAACCTGGAAGAGAAGCCATAGAAATAGAAAATAAGAGTTTATTTTTCTGAATAAACTAGCTTCTGTCACAACATAAGCCCTAACACCAGGATTTTCTTAGTGCCAAATCTGCATTTAAGACTTAAAAAGCACAGTTTGGTTTAGTGGAAAAAAATATTAATTGTATATTAAACAAAGTAGTCACATATGTTGCTTTGTATAATAAAAATAGATCAACCATAGGTTAACAATTTTAACCTATCTCCCTGATATGCAGACTCAGTTTCCCTTACTTTCCAATCCCTGTGAAAAGAGAGCACTTTTGTCTGATTTTGTAAGAAGAGATATCCCAGGAAAAAGAACTGGTAAAGTACGCATTAATGAAGCTATATTGAGCACTAGTTCTATTTCCGTTTCCTTTTAGTTAAAAAAATAAAAAATCTTTCCTTTTGCTGTTTTCTTTGATAATTTGGCTTCAATGATCTTACTCTTTCTTTCTACTAAACTGTGCATTTTATCTCTTCACTGTGCCACCATATTTTTTAAACTTGGCAGTTCACTAGATCTCACTATTCATAACAGATTTATTTAGACCTGGTGACTTTTCTATCTGAATAATGCATGTTTTAGAAGATCATTGCATATTAGCATTAATTGTGGAAACAAAAGGCCAACAGGTGGAATCTAATATTGATTTACTTCAAAGTAACAACTGATATTCTTCAATGGTGGCCTGCTATTGTGAGAATTTTATGAACCCTGTATGCAGTGTTTCTGAAATTTGACTAATGCATTAGCTTATCTCAAAGAAACAGTCTTCTAGACCTATAGTGTTGTTTTATTAGAATGTGACTTACTTATATAACATAAAATTTGGGGCCAGGCACGGTGGCTTATTCCTGTAATCCCAGCACTTTGGAAAGCCTAGGCAGGAGGATCACTTGAGGTCAGGAGTTTGAGACCAACTTGGCCAACATGGTGAAACCCCATCTCCACTAAAAATACAAAATTAGCTGGGTGTGGAGGCAAACACCTGTAATCCCAGCTACTGGGGAACCCAAATCCCGAAAATAGCTTGAACCGGGAGGCAGAGGTTGCAGTCAGCCGAGATCTCACCACTGCACTCCAGCCTGGGCAATAGAGTGAGATTCTGTCTCAAAAACAACAAAAAAAGATAATAATAAATAATAAGTAAATAAATAATAACACAATTTGGTATAAATTTACTATGATTATGGTTTCTATACAACAATGCAATCAAAAACTAATCTATGAATTAATACAAAATAATAAGTAAACATAAAGAACTTCTAATTATAATGAGAAATATAATGCTTTTGATCCATTTTTGTCTTTATTACTATCCATTGACTTTAATCAAGCAAATTCAGAATATGACTGTTGGCATTACAATAGTATCTAAATAGCAATAAATTAAAATTCAACATAATCTGTCATTCCTCCACAAACAAAATCCTAATGTTTAACTATCTTCATTTCAAGATAAAATTAGCATGTGTAACATTGAAATTTATATTAAATTGGTATGTAATCCAATTATTTCTGGAATCAGAGACTGGAAAATCGTATATGAAGTTGGCTTCAACTCTTGCAAAGTAAGAAAAAAAATTTATATTTTCAACAAAGTACATCACTGGACTCTTGAAGGAAATTACAATTTATTAGAAATGAATCCTCTAATTTGCATTTAAAATTTCAAATCCTCATGAAGCTATTATTTGTCATTAAGCCTTTACTTGACTTGAATATTTTATTTTTTTAAGTTACTGTTCTATTCTGTTCTATTCTCTGTAGTCTAAAAGGATGAAGGCAATGTATTGCGTTTGCACACATTGTCATTTCACCATGTAGAATTGAAGCCTTACTTTATTTTAAAAATTAAGTTTTTATATAATGGAACTGTCACATGTGGATGTTTCATACAGTAGATACATTTCATATTTATTTCTAGTAAAATAATTCAATATAAAAACAATAATTTAGCTCAAACCTGCTACTGGTTCCCAGATACATTGATCCCAAATTAAATATACCTATAATCACTTGGCATAAACATGACTGTAAGAAATACAGAAGTGTGTATACCAAGTCTTGTGGTAAAACTGTTCTAAGATGGTGATCTAGATTAATTAGAATAAACATTTTTAAAAAATCTTTTACATTCAGAAAAGTTTTAGATTTACAGAAAAATTGTGAAGACAGTACAGAGGGTTCTCATACAACCCAAACCCAGTTTCCCCTTATTAACATGAATGTGGCACGTTTGTCACAATTAACAAACCAATATTGATATCATTATTAACTAAAGTCCAAACCTATTTAGATTGTCTTAGTTTTATCTAATGTTGTTTTTCTGTTCTAGGACCCCATCCAGGATACTACATTGCATTTCATTGTCTTGTCTCCCTAGGTTTCTTTTAACTGTGGCAGTTTTCAAACACTTTCTTTGTCTTTGATGGCCTTGACAGTTTTGCAGAGTACTGGTCAGGTGTCATGTAGCATGCCCTTTATTGGAATTTATCTGATGTTTTTCTCGTGATTAAACTGGGATTATAAGTTTTACAGAGGAAGACACAGGTAAACCACCATTCTCATCACATCATAGCAAGGGTGCATGCTATCAAAATGACTTATCACTGTTAATGTTAACATTTGCTATATTGTTGAGGAAATGTTTGGCATATTTCTCCGTCGTGAAGTTACTTTTCCTCCCATTTTTATACGTTACTTTTTGGAAGGAAGTCACTGTGTGCAGCCCGCACTTAAAAAGTGAGGAGTTATGTGCCACCTCCTTGAACCTAAATTATTTGGAATTCCTCTGTATAGGAAATTTGCTTCTTCTCCCTTGCTTATCTATTTATTAAATCACTTATTTATTTCAGTATGGACTCATGGATATTTATTTAATTCTTTGGGCTATAATCCAATAATATTTTATTTATCTTGTTGCTCAAATAATTTTAGATTTGGCCATTGGGAGCTTTTTCAGTTGTCCCTGGTATCGCTTGGCATGTTCCCAAAATTATGTGTGTTTTTTTTCTTTCATTTCCTTACTTACTGGCACGACTAGATGCTTCAGTCTAATCTTATATATTTCCTTCCCCAAGCCTACAATCAGCCACTTCTCCAAGGAGCCCAGGGAAACAGTCATGATCTGAACTCTAGATGTGCTTACTGCTACTTGGGTGTCATGGCTTCTAGGCCCCCTCAGTTCACAGAGCAAGGACATATATATGTGTATATGAATTCATACATATATATGTTTAGAAGCATCTCAATATCTAGAGGCTAGAAAAGGCATGAAATGAATTTTCCCCTAGATTATCCAGAAAGAATGCAGTTCTGCTGACTCCTTGATTTTTGCCGTAAGTCATTTCAAACTTCTGATATACAGAACTGTAAAATAACAAATTTGTGTTGATTATGCCACGAAGTTTGTGATAACTGATTACAGCAGCAATAGGAAATGAATACAGATAAAGACAAATGAGACAACATGTTTTTGTACACTTATTCATCACTGTTCACCTTCTTTGGTGAGAGGTCTGCTTAGATCTTTGGGACATTATTAAATTGGGTTGCTTGGTTTCTTGTTGCTGAGTTTTAAGGGTTATTTGTATTTGTTTTAATATAAAACCTTTACTAACTATGTATTTTGTAAATAGTTTCTCACGGTCTGTAACACCTATTTATTCTCTTAATATTGTCTTTTGGAGAGCAATTTTAATAAAGTCTAACTTATCCATTTATCTTTCATAAATTATGTTTTTTTGGCAGTGTATCTAAAACTGATAAACAAATTCAAATTCATGCAGATTTTATCCTATGTTTTCTTCTAGAAATTTTAGAGTTTAGCATTTTACATTTAGATCTGTGACTCATATTGAGTCAACTTTTGTGAAAGGTTTGTGCGTAGGTTCATCTTTTTGCATATTGATGGACTACCTCTCTGACCAAACTTTAGTCAGGCTCCTCTGATCTTCTCAACTAGTCCTTGAACATCCTCAGATCATGGTTTTTAACACTATTCTCCAATAAAGACAATTTTATTTCTTTCCAATTTGCATGGTTTTTATTTTATTTCCTGTTAATATTGCACTTACTAGAACTTCCAGTATGGTTTTGAATAGGAGTCGTTCCTTGTTGCTGATTCTAGGGATGAAGTGTCCAGTTCCTCACCACTAAGTATGTTGTTAATTGTGTGATTTTTTTTTTTTTTTTGCAGATTTTTTAAATCACTTGAGCAAATTTCCCTCTGTTTTTAGTTTGCTGGCATTTTTTTGTCATGAATTGATATTAGCTTTTGTCAACTTCATTTTATGCATCAATTGATATGAGCATATGATTTTTCTTTTTTAGCTTGTTGATATGTAAATTACATTGATTTTTGAATGTTGAACCAACCTTGCCTACTTAGAATAAATTCGACTTGGTCATGGTATACAATTCTTTTTATATGTTGTTGGATTTAATTTGTAATATTTTGTGGGAAATATTTACATCTTTGTTCATGAGATATATCGCTCTATAGCTTTTCTTTCTTCTTGTTATGTCTTTATCTGGCTTTACTATTGGAATAATGCTGGTCTGATAGAATGAATTGTAAGTTAGGATGCTCTAACTTACAGAGAGTTACTTACTCAGACCATAATTACTTTCTCTAATGAGCTGTAAGTTAGGATACTCTAGAAGTCTCTCTCTAATTTTTGGAGGAGATTGTGGAGAAATGGCATTTCTTCTTTTTTAAATGTTTGGTAGAATTCAACAAGAACGTTGTGTTGTAAATGGGGGATTAAGTTACTCTTATAGAGTCTTTAATAATCATTCCAACATGGCCACGAATATTACTCTCAGGTGTATATGAAAGTGATATTTATTATACTCATAGGTCTTAGAGACCAGAGGCATGGCATACCACACAGGGAGCCATACGGGAGGAGCTCCCAAAGTGGACTTAACCAAGCAGGTAGGGAGAAATAGTGGCATAGTGGGGTGGGAGGGAGAATGAATGAGGATCAACCTGTGGGTAAGTGTCCTTACTTACAGTGGGATTTCACAGGCAAAGGACATGAGGGAAATTTGTTGGTGTGTTGAATGTCATTAGGTCATAGGCAGAGGAGGGCAGGAAGTTTTAACTTGTGGTAATGACCAACTTTGTGGCACTGATATACCTAGTCACCTGAGTGGAATGTTTATAGCCTGTTTGTGGGGACATTGAGGCTTTAGAAAAGTATGAAGTTTGAAAGATTTATGGTGCAGAGACCGTCTAAAATTGGTGCTTTTTGGGGAAATATTAGTAATTATTGAGTTAATTTTTCTTAGATACAGGCTGTATTATCCATTTCTCCTTGTGTGAGTTTTTGATACTTTCTATCTTTCAAGGAACTGGTCCATTTCCTCTAAGTTAATGAATTTATGGACATAGACTTGTTCACAGTATTTGTCTCTTATGCTTGTAACGTCCATGAGATCTGTAGTGATGAAACCTCTTTTAATTCTAATATTGATAATTTGTGTCTTCTCTCTTTTTGACTTGGTTAGCCCAGCTAATTTCTATTTTGATAGTTGTTAAATTAAAAATTCAATTTTCTTAATAGTTATAAGGCTATTTAAGCTATATATTTCCCTTTGTATGAATTGTGATAGGCTTATTTTTTTAAGGAATTGTTTCCTTACCTCTGAGTTGTCAAATTTACATTTGTGGAGCTATTTGCAGTATTTGCTTATTATTATTATCATTATTATTATTTATGTCTTCAGGGTCTTAATGAATATTCTCTTGTTTTATTCCTGATACCAGTAATATGCATCGTCTAATTTTTTTCTTTGTTAGTTTTGTCAGAGTTCATCACTTTTCTTGAATATTTCAAAGAATCTGCTTCTGTTTTTGTTGTTTTCTAGTTTTCCTGTTTTCAATTTCATTAATTTCTTCTCTAATTTTTATTATTTACTTTCTTCTGCTTATTTAGTTTTCTTTTTAAATTTTTCTTTAGTTGTGTATAATAGAATCCAGGTTATTGATTTTATATCTTTCATCTTTTTATTGTATAGATTTAGTGTAAATTTCTCACTAAACACTGTTTTACTGTACACAAATTTCTGATAAGTTGTATTTTCATTTAATTTAAAATACTTTAAGGTTAGAATGACACTTTTGAAATATTAAAATTGCAGTGCAGAAACAAACATTTTGCATAGAGATACTTTTGGATTTCTGAGAGTACCCAAGGGTTTGCAGTCTCCATTTTGGGCTGTCCTAGAGCACCCAGTAATGATACTTTCTCATGCTACCTACTACAATCTGTTTTGCTGACAAGTTGAAAGTTGGACAACTATGTTCAGAAGGACATACCACTGTGATTTCAGCAAGACCAGAGAATTTAAACTGTGTTCCAATGCTTAATGGCAGAAAAATTTCTCCTTCTAAAGGAAACCATTGGTTAAAATGGTCAAAGAGGTGAAATCAACCATTTTGTGCCAAACAGCTTCAAGAGGAAACCTACTCCATGAGAAATCATGATAGAATCAGATTTTCTAAGTCCCCTAATCATCCCTGAAGTTTGACTTATTCATCTTTTATGCTTCCTCCATGCCCTGGTAAAAATTTATAAACTAAGTATTGTATCACAAAAGGACATGTATTTATCTAGCACTTACCATATGCCTAATCCTGTGCAAGCTACTCTGAGAGATGCATACAAGAAATAACGACACCCTCATCAGAAACTACAGTCTTGTCGGGTGAACAAGACTGTCACCAACAAAATAACTAGTAAGCAATATAAGTCAATATGTAATTAAGTCATGAGTGGTTAAGTGACGACTGTAAATACCACCAAAATTTCATGTGAAACTGTTCACAGTATCTCTTTTACTTAGGGGAAGTTTAGAAATAGAGTCTGTTTAATAGACTAGGCAAGAACATCTCATTAGTTGCTTTTATTGGAAGGGACAGAAAACGAGTGGAAACTGAAATAGCCATGTAATTAATAAACATAGAAATAGCTCAGGTCACTGACCCTGCAAATTACTTTTAATGCAAAGACATATCAATTCCTTTGATTTTGTCTCCTTGGATGAGTTCTGAAATGTGAGCTCCACTGGAGTGGAAAATAATAATTTTTGACTGAATTCCAGGAAGGAATTCCTCCCTGCCTTGTTCTGTGCCTCTGTGTGTGTGTGTGTGTGCGCGCGCGTGCAAACGCATGCGCGTGCAGGGGCACACGTATGTGCACATACACACTTACATGCACAAGGGGGCAGTAAGATCCATTGCTTCATGTTCAAATCAAATGCTTGACTACCTATTGCATTAAAATGGAGAGGGGTATCTTTCACCAAAAACCACTCAATTCTGTTTCTTCACATCACAAGCCCGAGCTAACACCTGGTGTTTCCATCAGGCAGGAAGAAGGCTGAGGAAGATGGGTGAAACTCAGAATGGGTACCCTTTGTTAAAACCCAGAATGGCACTGATTGAATATCTGGGACAAGCATGTAATGACATGCATGGTAACTCCTGCTGATGGTTTTCACTCGGGGAGACTATTGCAACCGTCCCTTATTATCTCTCTTATGTTTTTCAAACTGAAGTCATTTATATACCACTTTTATGACATTTGCCACATCTAATTACCACTCATATAATTACTTAATGTATCCTTTTATTTATGTCATAAAACATTGGATACATTTATTATTAGTAGTAGCAATAGTGCAGGGCATTTTATATTACTTCTACAAATGTAAAAACCTGTATCATATGGCCTTCATAGAAGAAACTCATTTTAAAAGATTTTTCCCCCAAATTTTTGAATAAAAATAACCAAAGTATTCAAAAACACCCAGAATCAGCTTATGTTCCATTAAAAGCACACATGACACACTTTGGGAACTATGGTCATACAGGCAAGGTCTTCATTATTGAAGTACACAAAGCCTTCATGATCTGGCCCTGGTTTCTCTTCATCTCTTTCTGAGCCATGTTTTACACCCCATTGTTTAGCTTGCTTGAATAATAATAGTAATTCATGTTTCCCTCAAATCCACTCTATTTTAGACACCTGGCTCAGAGCAATTCCTAGGTGCTAGAAAACATTTCACTCCTTGGTTCACCTAAAAATAATCTGCATCTCTTTTAGACATTAGCTGGAGCGTCATCTTTTCCCTGAAGCTTTCACTGACACCCTAAAGTAAACTTCTTTTTTTGTATGTACCCTATAACATTTAAATAACCTTCTTTGTTTTGAGGTCTCTTTTTGTCTACTAGATTACAAATACTTTCTGATATCTTGAATAAACCAAAGTCTCTTTGGTAGCTCCACAATTAGTTTCTGCAAACTTGCTCAAGCCTGAAATTCTGCAAAAGCAGATACAATTCTTTGCTTTAAGAAACTGTGTTTGCTCTTAAAGTTCAATTGCACCTGAGATTGAAATTACTCAAGTATGCTAAAGTGTTTGCAGATCTGTGCAGAGGTTTTTTGCAACCCTTCCTGAAAGTAAGTTTTGAGAGACAAAGATTGGGAGAGACGTGGAAATGTGAGAACTGAGGGGAGGAGACATAACAAATTGTAGAAAGAGATTGTCCATTCTGAAAGTTGCCATGTAGGCCACTATACTGGTGGTTTCAACCAGAGTACACTACAGCAATACAGAGAAGCCTAGGTCCTGGGTAAATTGTTATTCTCTCTGTATGAGAGAAAAGATTTATTTCCTCATCCAACCCTGGGACAATGGCTGAGATCCCTTAACAAAAGACAGAATAGCAAGAGGAAAGCATGCAAATATATTTAATGTAAGTTTTACGTGACATTGGAGCCTTCATAAGAAAATGAAGTCCCAAAGAAACAGAGGAAACTGTGTATTTTTATGCTAAATTTGGTGAAGAAGTGGATGGTTGTGGAGAAGTGTGATTGGAAATGAGGAGCATTACCTAATGGTAATAAACTGGGGAGAACTTAGTAAGGCTTGTTCGTTTAAATTATTATTTGTGCCCCTGTGTCCTCTGAGATAAAGGTAGAGGGAATGCACTCTCAAATGAGAATCTTAAGACCTGCTTCAGTGGAAAGTCAGAAAATTCTATTATGGCTTGCTTCAGGGGAAAAGGGTAGAAGAAGATCACAGAGACCTTTCTGCTTCTGCTGTTCTCTCAAATCCAAGGAGCCACATTTTGAGGTAGTGTGTGTTGATAGTTCCCATCACCTCCACGCCCACCTTGGAACTCATCTCAGCTCCAGAGTACAAACGGTTGTGGGGATGGAGAAAATTCCATGAAAAAAACACATTGGGCTAGTAGGAAATGAACCATAGCATAAGAAGTGATACATATCCTAAGGAAACTCAGTTCTTGATCTTTTGATAAATAGAAGAAACAGTATGCACTGAAATTGACCTAATAGGCAAAGGTGTGATGCCATGAGATGTCAAAGATAGTCACTGTTTTTAGACATGCATAGTCACAAGCTCCTACATAGAGGAAGAAAATAGAAAAAAAAAAGGAAAATATATTATATTGGAAAAAATCTAAAAATAATTTCACAGTGCCATAGTTGAAGATTGCTACAAGTCCACGGAATTGAAATAATATTATAGCAAATAGCCTGTGCACTCTTCAGCATGATTTTCTCAGATCTCTGGCAGAAGGAAGTAATTCTGGTTCTCAGTGGAGAGTTGGAAGGTGGAATGCTTCCAATTTAGAACAAACTCTCAGGTCTGTTTGCCACATGTTGTTTTTTCAATAGTCATTTAATTTTGGTGAAATAGCTTTGTGGAACTATGGAGGTGTCTCCTTTCTGTCTCTTAGCTTGCCTCTTTGAGGCCATTAATTTTCACAGATAAAATAAGATCTTACTATGTCATAGAACATATTTAAAACATCTGAATTGTTTTTACAATGAAAAGAAATAAAGCCAAATTTCCAGAGGCAAAACTTCTCCCCTAATTTAAGGTGAATGTGACTCTTTTATTTCTTTAGATAAATTTATTCCCTTTATATAAAACATAAGGCATTGCTTCCTTCTGTAGTCTTAAGGAGGTGGTGAGATACATGATAGACATATGAGAAAGGATTTTCTCTTAATTTGAAGACTATGTAAGCCTGTGACAGTTATTCAAAGTTGTTATAGAGATTATATTTCTCTTCAATTTCAAGAATTCTGAATGTAGAATTTATAACTTTCTATGGACGTATCTATTTCAGTGATCTGAAACTAGAAATGCACTACATTTTAGAAACAAATATCTAAATTAGTGAAAAGTCCTGAAAATAAAAGTTTGGTTACCATCACTGCAGGGGAGCTAGCTGTCATAATTATATCTTATTTGGGTCTTTCACTTGGGGGATCCTATTCATTATCTTTGGAATGTCACATAAATGATTCTCTGAGGATACCATCTAATAAAAATACTACCCAGCTGGGTTCTGTTATTTCTGCCCGTTCCTTCCTTACAAATTCAGGTTTCTAGTTACAAACAGCAACTAAATTCAAGTGTGTTTCTTCCCTTTCAGCAGCTTGTAGTATCTAATTTTACCTGTTTGCAATCACAACCTAAACAATGGAAAGATAACGTGTTTTTAAGAATAATTTTATTATATTTTTATATTGTAGACTGAATACACCAAGTTCCCATTTCTACTACTGTAGTTTATACCATGATGTTTCACATGGAAATCATGAAGTTATTCAGAAAACTCGATGCCTGCCTCAGCTATAAGTTTCAGATAAGCATATTTTGAAATCGTTCAGGCATTATCTTATAATATAAGCATATTTTGAAATTGTTCAGACATTATCTTAGAACTACACTTTGCTTGGACAATATTTTACAGTATTCAACTTCTTTTTATTGACAAGTTCCTTGTAATTTATTATTATTACACAGCAAGAGCCCATATACTGATATAAAACACAGTAAGTAGAGCTTATTTAAAAACAATTTGTGTTATGAAAATTGTATCTTTAAATTCCGTCCTTTAGAGATATGTGAAATTTGAACTCCTATGTTTCTGAAGCGCGCAATACTGTGATAGATTGTGTGTGTGTGTTCGTGTGTGTGTGTGTGTGTGTGTGTTTGGTGTAGGGAGACAATGGACAGTTTGGAATGAATTCTCATGCACACATGGCCTGATGGAAGCATTAAATTCCTAGGCATCCCAAAGTACCTTCCTTCTTTGCATTCAGACTCTGCAAGATTTCCATATTATTTTCAGAAGAGAAATGATTTCTTTTTTTTTTTTTTTTTCAAATTCCAAGACAGCCAGAATGACGCAAAATCCCAGTGGTACTTTAGCATGTGAACCAGGAGAATGACATAGGGGCAGCAGCCCTTCATCATGTCTTGTACTTTATTCAGTGCTATGTGGCATGAACATAATGGTTTTTTTACTAAATTATAAGCATGTTTCTTATACAGGGAAACATGCAGGCAAGAAGACATTTGAAATAGCTGAAGTAAAGAAATACAGACTGGGCTCGGTGGCTCATGCCTGTAATCTCAGCACTTTGGGAGACAGAGGTGGGTAGATCACCTGAGGCTAGGAGTTCGAGACCAGCCTGACCAACATGGAGAAATCCCATCTCTACTAAAAATACAAAATTAGCTGGGTGTAGTGACTCATGCCTCTAATCCCAGCTATTTGGGAGGCTGAGGCAGGAGAATCACTTGAACTTAGGAGGTGAAGGTTGCAGTGAGCCGAGATTGCACCATTGCACTCTAGCCTGGGCAGCAAGAGCAAAACTCCATCTCAAAAAAAAAAAAAAAAAAAGAAAAAGAAAGAGAGAGAGAGAAAAGAAATATAAAAGTGATACAATGTATCTAGCATAGATGTGGCTCCCAGGAGGAGCTGCAAGATATGCAAGGAGTCCCCAGGAGCCACACAGCAAAGTAAACAGCTTCCAGCAGGTTTTCATTTCAGCAGCACTGCCAGCAAACACCTACCATCCCAGCCTTTTTTTGTGAAATTATAAGTTCAAATTCCAAGCACCTGGGAAATTCCCAGGGGTTGAGCTGGAACAGCTGTGGCCCAGAACTCCTTTTGCAGTTCTCCAGGAAGAATACTGTGTCCTGAGAATCTGAACTCTGGAATAATCCAGCTCTTCACCATCCCCACATCCGTCCCCACCTAGTCAAGCATGACAGCAAAATAAAACCCACAAAAAGGGGACATGGGTGCCACTTTGAATCTGTGGTCACTCATGAGGGCTTTTAACACTGCATAGAAATTCTAATGAGATTTTTTGTTAGCTTGCTTCCCCACTCCCTGAAATGGCAATTTAAAATATTTTCTACTCAATTCACATCTGCAATTTTCTCTCTTCTCATTCTCAGCAGATGTCCTACCTCAAAGAAAATTAAAACAGAAACCATGAAAACAAACCACCTCAACTTCCTGACATCATAGCTACAAAGCTATTTACTTGCTCCTTTCCTTTTCTTCTTCTCTCCTGGTACAAAGTAATAAGTGCCCTTTTTCTCAAGTTACTTCTTGTCTGGATGTACTCACCAGTCTCCAGGAAGCAAACCTGGGGCTCTGCCGCACTGTGGTCTCTTGCCTGGATTACAGCAGAGGCCCTCTGAATGGCACCTTGGCTCTTGGCCCACCTTCTGTCCTGGCCCTCTGCTACACTTTCCAACTTACAAGCAGAGTGCGCATGACAAGCCTAAATGGGGTTATATAATTGCCCTCTGCTAAACCTTTTGGTACAGGCTGAATTGTGCATCCCCTAAAAATTTATATATTGAATCCGTAGCCCCCAGTACCTCAGAATGTGACTGTATTTAGATATAGGCTCTTTAAAGAGCTAACTTAGTTAAAATAAGGTCACTAGGATGGGTGGCTCCTAACCCAATATGACTAGTATCCTTACAAGAAGAGATTATGACACGGACACACACAGAAGGAAGACCATGTGAAGACACAGGGAAAAAGACAGCCACCTACAGGCCGAGGAGAGAGCCCTTAGAAGAAACCGACCTTGCTGACATCGTGATCTTGCGCTTCTAACTTCCAGAATTGTGAGAAAATGAATTCCAGAATTGTGAGAAAACAACCTTGCTGACATCGTGATCTTGGGCTTGTAAATTCCAGAATTTTGAGAAAATGAATTGGTTCTGCCACTCAGTCTGTGGTACTTCGTCAAGGCAGCCCTAGCAAAACTCTTCCACCTTCTAATGATTTTTAGTCATCTCTGGAATAAAGCCCACAGGCTCTAAAAAGTTTCTAAGGCCTAGGATGATCTGACTGACTCTTGCCTCTGCTGCCTCAGCCTTAGACACTTCCTGCCTCTCTCCATTGCAGCCACACTAGTCTCTGTGCAGTTCCACATACATCATCCTCCTTCTTTTGGAGCCTCTGGATGTCCTGTTTCTTCGGCTTGGAATCCTCCTACCTGCTCATGCTACTTACTCACCTAGTCAGTAGCACCATCCTTCAAGTCTCAGCTTAAACATCGCTCCTTAGAGAAGCCATCCTTGTTCCCTTAGACTAGGGAACAAGGGAATCTGTGGTAATTCTGTGGTAATCTTCCACAGAATTTTGTACTGGTACTTTAAAGCCCTTATGACCCTCCAGTCACTTGGTCAACATATCTATTCTATGCAAGATTGTATCCTCCAGGTCTCAGTACCATTTCTGCTGGATCTGTGGTATATTTGGTGCTCTATGTGTGTTTGAATGAAGCCTCAGAATGAACAGGTTAACAGTAGCCAGGATCATGACCATTCTGGCAGGAAAATGGACAGAACTGCTTTGGACACAGTGTTAGTAAGATTTCCCCTGATTATCAAAATTCAATTAGGTAGATTTTATAGCTTAAGTAATGAAGTGATTACCTCTAGAATCATCTGTTAGTAATTCAGTTCAGTTTATGAGGCAAAGGTTATATTTTTATTTCCTCAGTCAACTTTAGAAAATGTTCAGAATTTTTTGACCAGATGTATAGTAGGTCTAATTCATTTTGGGATACAGATGAAATGATTATATGAAGGACTAATTTTATATTGTCACCTGGAATTTCTGATCTTTACAGAAACTGCCAAAGTGTGTTGGAGTTTGAGCCCCATCACAAGACATTTAGCAATGCATGTTATTGTGACTGGAAATTGGGTTTGCTGTTGCCCTTCATCTCTGCTTCATACAAGTGGGTGGAAGCCCTTTAAAAGAAGCACTCAAGTTTAAAGCTCTTTTCTTGTGCTGTCCAATGGGAGGTCCCAGTCTTATGAGGCACTAGCATGCAAGTGTGATGGGTCCACTTTTTGTAGGGTAGCCCACGGCTGCTAGAAGAGGTACTTTGTAGCATGTGTGGACCTGGTTTTTGTGGCATGAAGAGAATGGGTGCAACACTGATAACTTGCCAAGTTTATGGTGCTTTTGTGATAAGTACAATGGTGCCATCTATTTGTCACTGATATTTTTTAATGGAGTTGACTGTTCCTGAGTGGTCTGAGGACAAAAAGAGTAATGTAGCTGAGCATCATTTGCACATTTATTTACATGTCAGGGCTTTTGTTCAAATTGTGACTGAAGTCTATTTGTAGAGTCAGGCATAACGAAGTAAACCTCATTGAGATTCACTTCAGGACATATCCAAACAAACAACATCTTCATTCTGAGCCCATCCAAATGTCCGTAATTTGGTAAATTACTCATTCTATTTGAATGCATTAGTCATCATTTATGAATGCCAGTGAAATTGAATGGACTTCCCTCAGAGCTCTATAGAACTTTTCCATCATGCTGCAAATGGCTGTTTTTAATTTTTTTCAAGACATATTTTTTTGGTACACTTTAAATTTCTGGTTCATATGCCAAATAAGCATTCAAAAAATAAAGAATCATGTCTAAATAGCTAAAAGGGTCTTTATAAAATGAGTTTTTTTCTTTAGGTTTAAGTAGATTAAGGTCACATCACAGGATGTTAAAATGCATAAGCCTTCATAATCTTCAGGTTTAATCTTTACTATGAAGTACTTTGGGAATGTTAGTAATCTTCAACATAAACAGCTGTCAGGGGGAATCAAATTGTAAGTGTTTTAAGGAAGACAATGCCTCAAGTGCTAACTCCCTTGAATTTTTATTTTTTTGGAGTGATGAAAGCTTTTTATTGAGTATATTGATTAATAGCCAAGAAAGGTGGTGAACCTTAAACAGAAAGACCATATAGAAATTTTCTGATGCTTTGACGTTTTATGTTCTCTTTAAAATCAAATGGTTCTAGTAATACAGCAAAGAGGGGAATATGACATTTTGACATTCATCAGGTATCTGCAGTACTTTTAAGTTACATCAATTAAACTTTCCTATCCCAACAAATGTTTCATCTGCTATATGGCAGCTATCAGTCTTTGTAATATATTGCAAATGCATGAAGAAGATGGAAGATAAGGAAAAGCTGACCCTTGAACTTCTGAGTGTATTTATGTAATTTCCTAAATTTTGAGTAACCTTGGCAAAAGAGATGTCATGAGTTCTTTTTTACATTTATTTAAGGCAATAGTATCTATAAATTATTATTACTCTAATGTCTAGGATTCTTTTAAATATTAAAAAGGAATGGTTCTTCTTAGGAAACGGCCATTTTAACTATCTTTGAAAATTTCATAAATCAAAAGCTGATTTTTAAAATAAAGTGTTAACAAGTTGTTACAGGTTTAGTTTTCCAAAGATAAACTTTTGTCCTTCTTATTCTGTGTCCCAGAACCTTCCCTATTCTCTCCATTATCAATGCTGGTTTTTCTTTTTTTTTTTCTTTTTCTTTTCTTTTTTTTTTTTTTAATTATACTTTAAGTTCTAGGGTACATGTGCATAGCATGCAGGTTTGTTACATATGTATATTTGGGCCATGTTGGTGTGCTGCACCCATCAACTTGTTTTTCTAAGGGGAAAAAGCAGACTATTCTTTTAGACTCTCTATGCAAGATTTCTTGTTAGATTGATCCATTATATTTCAGCTGTGTACATGCTGCCCACCTTCTCCATGCATTCCTTGTATTTTAAATCCTACAGGGCTTTCTTTCAATACAGGAGATACATCTCCCTTTTAGTAATTCACACTTGAGGATGATTGGATTCATCAGTATGTATATACTTTGTGTTTTTAAGTGTGTGTATGTGTGGGTGTGCAGCAAATATTTATCAGTGTGCCATATTTCATCTTGAAATTGAAAGGCTAGATCATTCTTGGAAGGGATATTATGCTTCCTCATGCAAGCATTTTTGCACGCTAATTCAAGGCCCAGGAAGAAAAGGCAATGAATAAAGTAGTTGTGGGCAAGTGGCTAGAGAGCACTTGCCTTGGCTTAGGGCACCAGTGTCTATTCAGCTGCAGTCAACTGCAGCTATGCAAGAACAGTCCCAGTGTTGTTCAACCATCCAGGTTTACAAGAGTAGTCAGAAACTTGGATTTTCATTTTCAATTTCAAAATATTTAAATGTTAGTAATTAATTTTAATTAAAAACTGTGTGAGCTAAACAAAATAAGTTTATGGGTGCCCAGTGTGCCAGTTCTGTAAAACAGAGAGTATAGCTAAAAAAGAAAATGCTATACCATACTTTACTTACCAACTTTACTTAATAGCTACATAAAATATTTAGAAAAGAAATATAAATATAATATGCGTATTTAGATAACATGTTTGTTAGAAATATCTTGAGTAAGGGAAGAAATTTTCCATCCCTCTACCAATGCCATTGATGAGTCTCTGGTTCAGAAAACTGGTTCCATTCAATACCACCCACTTCCCCATCCCAACTCCCATTACAAGTATAGGGACTTAACACTTCCTCAATGCCTACCTCCTTGCTTGCTGTCCAGAGAAATACACATTTTTCATTTAAGGATGTCCTGGGATGCTATAAAAGTCAAGGAAGTTATTGAAGGACATTTTTAGATAATAGACAGCATCAGTCATGCTGGGCACATATGGAAGAAAGTGATGACAAAGAAGGGACCGCTCTGCCCGACAAGAGCAGGACCTTGGAAAGAATGGTCCTTTGTCTCTTTGGCCTTAATGTACAAGGAAAAACTGACGACTGGACAGTTTACACATGGTCTCTCAGATGTTAGGCAGTGCCAGAGCACCAATGAGCATGAGGCTGAGTGACCTTCACCGGGAGCAGTCTATTGCTGCACACTCAGCTCCCATAATGAAAGGTTGAGAGTAAGATCCTTTGCAGAAATGTTCTTCATATCTATGTTGTTATCTCCTTTCAGATGTCTTCTCCACACCACCTCTCAACATCTCTGCTCTCACTATATTCCTTTCTGGTGGGAAGAGACTTCATTCTCTCACTTTGGATGTTTCTTCTCTGAATTTTTCTATGTCCTAAGTCATCCTCTCCATGTTCCTAAGTCCTGAGGATTTTGGAAATCACCTACGTAAGAGTCTTCTCTTCTCAACTTTACACTCTGTCACATTAATCTCTGAGGCAACAAACACATTGACTGAGCTTGAATGGAGAAAAGAAAAAAAAAATCTAAACATCAAAATAAAAAAAATTGTTAACATCTCAAAAACTGTTATCCTACTGCACAAAGAAGTTTAATGCAATTTTAATTTTTATTTGTGTTAATTTACAAATTTGGAATCACAGTCTTTTTTGGTCTACAAACAAAAGTCAGACATTCAAAATCAAAATTGCATACTCAAAATTTCTACTTGAGTGGATACATTTTCCATACTTCTTCCTTTTAGCCCCTTTAGAAGGAATGTGAATGTAGCAGCCAGTCTTTGGTTGTGTGCCATTGCTTATGCACCCAAGGAAAAATACACCTGAGAATACGTGGGATGCAGATTATTTTCTAACTTTAAGCATCATCTATTATTAAGAGTATCATAAAGTATCAAGCACTCTTCAACCAATGATTAATAAAGTCAGAGTGATTTGAATACTGTACCAGCACTGGCCATCATCTATAAAAGACTCTACTTTTTTTTTTCCTTAAAAGGACACATTTAGACCCATTACTTTTCTTTCTTTTTTTTTTTTTTGAGACGGAGTTTCGCTCTGTCGCCCAGGCTGGAGTGCAGTGGCCAGATCTCAGCTCACTACAAGCTCCGCCTCCTGGGTTCACGCCATTCTCCTGCCTCAGCCTCCCAAGTAGCTGGGACTACAGGAGCCCACCACCTTGCCCGGCTAGTTTTTTGTACTTTTTAGTAGAGACAGGGTTTCACCATATTAACCAGGATGGTCTCGATCTCCTGACCTCGTGATCCGCCCGTCTAGACCCATTACTTTTCTGGCAAATGACTAGAAGTATATCTCCCCAGACGACAAAGGATGTAGAGAAATGTGGGTCTATTTAGCTCTACTGTTTGTAAATTCTTGTCAGTGTAAAAAAAAAAAAAAAAAAGAAATTCAATAAAATTCTCACCTCAGTCACTGTATCATCAAAGTCATTGAAACACTTTTTCGCCTGCCAGAAAAATCCTCTTAGGTGTTGTTGCCTGAAGTACAAGGAGCTTTAAAAAATGAATAAAGGAGACTTAAATAAAGTGTTTGCTGATGCCTTCAGGAACATTTTGGCAGGACTACAGGGAAACAAAGAATTTTGTTTTCAATTCTCATATCTTTGGTTATTCTTGCCTCTTTTAGACTCCTTGTTAACATCTGAAACCATCATGATCCCTTTACCTTCCATATTTCTCATCTTAAAATATCACTTCCTTCAAATGACATTATTTGTATATTTCACAGATATCAAGAATTTTAACATGCTATATTGCATGGAATTATCATAATTATCTATTCGTTTACTCAAATTAGTGAGCATCTATCTACTGTGGCAGATATTATATGCTAGGTTTTTTTATATAAGAGAGCTGGAAGTAGAGGTAGGGGAACAGAATGTGCAAATATGATTATGATATGTTGTTATATGTATTGAAATAGATGTAAGGCGTTTGCTTTGGCAGATCGTAAGAAGGGATTATGTAAGACTCCCAAAAAGAGATGATCTTTATACTCAGCCTTCAAGAGTAGGTGGAGACTGTAGGTAAAAACTGGGTATAAAATTCAGAAGAGGAGATCCCTACAAACCAAGAGGCAAGATAATTTCAGGTAGGAGAGAAGGAGCATAGTTGCTGGTGTCAAATTTAGTGCAGGGATTGAGAAATAGAAGAATTACAACGAATGATTGAGATTTAGCATCCTGTTTGATATTGGTGAGCCTGTGGCAGTTCTTTCAATATGTAGTGGGTCAGTAGACAGACTTTAGGATTTTGAGAATTAATTGGATTGTAAGGGGCCCTATGGCTTAATCTGGTTATGTATGGGATTTCTTGAATGAGAACCCTCAGCTAAATAGGTGAGTGTGGGTTAAACACAGCTACTTGCTCCATTCAGTGAGTCATGCCCTGGCACAGAGTCACTTACATCCAGAGAAATAGGCAATTTTTCTTAGGTTTTACAAAGCTGTTGATGAGTTAACAGAAGCCTGATGGCAGGTACTGTTTTCCATAATATGAACTGTGAAGAGGAGAAGGAGGGTAATAGCAGAGAGGTGTAAGATTTGTTTAATTTTTTTTAAGATCACCTGAACTTGAATATATTTAAAGGCTAGAGGCTAAGACATAGTAGAAATGGAAAGTTTAAAGAGACAAGTGAAAGTAAAATAAAATAATCAATGGAGAACCATGAGGACACAGAGGAGAATGAGATCTAGAAAGTTACAAAAATTAGACATAGATAGAAGCAGAGATTTCTCTTTTACTGACTTGGAGAGGAAAAGATAAGAATGGGAAAAGATGCAAATAAGCTTATGGGTGAAGGGAGATAAACATGAACTAAAAATAGGCAGAAATAAAACAAGAAAAGGATATACAAATGTCCAACAAACATGAAAAAATGCTCAACATCACTAATCATCAGGGAAATACAAGTTAAAATCACAAGATACCACCTTACCCCAGTCAGAATAATGGCCATTATTAAAAAGTCAAAAAATTATAGGCAGCATGGATGTGGTGATAAGGAAATGCTTATACACTGTTGATGGGAATGTAAATTGGTACAATTTCTGTAAGAAACAGTATGGAAATTTCTCAAAGAACTAAAAGTAGATCCACCATTCAATCCAGCAATCTCACTATTGGGAATCTACCCAAAGGAAAAGCAGTCAATATATCGACAAGCAATCAATATATGAAAAAGACAGCTGCACTTGTATATTTATTGCAGCACAATTTACAATTGCAAAGATATGGAACCAATCTAAATGCATGTTGATCGATGTGCGTGGATAACGGAAATGTAGCGCACACACACATACACACACACACACACACACACCCCATGGAATACTACTCAGCCATAAAAAAAAATGAAGTAATGTCTTTTGCAGCAACTTGGATGGAGCTGGAGGCCATTATCCTAAGTGAAGTAACTCAGGAAGAGAAAACTAAATACTTCATGTTCTAACTTATAAGTGGGAGCTAAGCTATGGATATGCAAAGGCCTACAGAATGGTATAATGGACATTGAAGACTCAGAAGAGGAAAGAATGAGAAAGTGATGAGGGATGAGAAATTACCCCTTGGGTACAAAGTACACTATTTGGTACTAAATAAGTACACTAAAATTCCAAATTTTATCCCTGTACAATTCATCCATGTAACCAAAAATCACTTGTACCCCTAAAGCTATTGAAGTTGAATAAATAAATAAAACAAATGGTAGCCAAAATAAATTAATTATAAGTACTAAAAAGATAAATTTGCTAATTAAAAAACAGTAGATATGTTACTCCAAACTGGATACAAAGTGAGATAAGAAAGATAAATCCAGCAGTTTGTCCAGAAGGCAGTAAAACAGAGACATAGAGAGACAAAGTTTTAAAAAAGAGAAGAGAGGCCGGGCGTGGTGGCTCACGCCTGTAATCCCAGCACTTTGGGAGGCCGAGGTGGGAGGATCACAAGGACAGGAGATAGAGACCATCCTGGCTATCACAGTGAAACCCCATCTCTACTAAAAATACAAAAAATTAGCTGGGCATGGTGGCACACACCTGTAGTCCCAGCTACTCGGGAGGTTGAGGCAGGAGAATTGCTTGAACCCAGGAGGCGGAGATTGCAGTGAGCCAAGATCATGCCACCACACTCCAGCCTAGGCAACAAAGCGAGACTCCATATATATATATATAAAAAAATGTGAAGAGAAGCTACAATACACATATGGTAGAGTGAACAGGTCCACACCTATCTAAAAGAAATTCTAGAAGGTAATAAAGGAAGTGGCTTATAAACAACAACAAGATGGAAAGGAAATAGGAAAGTTTTCTAGAATTGAGGGAAGATATTTAAATCAAAAGGTTCATAACAACTGTCAAGCAGTTTGAATAAAAAATAGTGATTGTGATAGATCAGGAATAAAAATGAAATGTTCAAAGGTACAAGAGAGGATATACAGTTTGCCTATGGTAGTAGGTGGTATTATTTGCTTACAAATCTTCTTGCTTACCATTGCCGGGGTGAATGGTATATACTTCCCTGGATCCTTGATTTGGGGGTTGGCTCTGTGATTAGTTTTGGTCAAGGGCAAAATGACAATGTACAAGCTCCAAATCTGAAACCCTTTTGAGTTTGCACCTTTCATAAAGAGTATGTCCCAGCTAGGCTGATTCCTTGAACGTAGGTCCCAGGATAAAGACATGAAGAACATACCTGAACTCAACAGAAAGCTTAGAACCAGATTAGGCCCAAATAAGCCTGTCAAGGTCAGCTGTGCTGCAATCCATTTATAGATCTGTGAATATGAAATAAGCCATTGCTCTTTTAAGTCATGGAGATTTGGGATTGTTTGTTATGTAGCATTACTGGAACAGAAACCAGGTAAATTTACAAAGAAACTGTCATTAAAGGAACAATTGATTTCTCATCTGGGTTGACATAGTTGAAGTTGACAGAAGTTGAAGAAATAATATCTCACATAAATGATTGAAGCAGGTGGGATGGGGGTTAAAAAGGCAGTATAGGAGCTATGGCAAATGGGAGGGCTCGCCTAAACATGTCATTTGAGCTTGTGGAGACACATACTCAGTTTTGTCAGATTGGCTAGTTTCTTAAAAGGAGAATTTGAAAACCTATATTTCTATGTATAGCCTGCTAATTTTAAAAAGTTGATGACATACTTGATTTTTGTCTCCTAACTTTTTGTGAACCAGCCTCACGTGTTCATAGGCTGCTTGTGTTTTGAGGGCCAGATATAGTTTTTCAACACCTACAGGATGGTTAGGGAGAAAGTAGATTTGCCCATCCTCTCTGACCTCACATTGCTCAGATGACCAAAGCCTCCTTCTGTGGCCAGAGCTCAGTTTTTGACTGGGGGCCAGGGATTGTACTGTTGGTTCAGCATTGGTGCTTTTCCTGCTCACCACCTTGCCCTAAACCATTTAGTTATCTTGTGTGCTCCCATACCTTTTCTTCACATTTAGCCATTTCTACTCAAATGTGTCTGTCAGCTTTTAAATCCAAACTTCAAGATGATCACAAAGATCTATAGAGTCTTTTCTTCTGCCTTGTTTTTTAAAAAAGGTTGATGGCAGTGAGGTTGTTCTCCTTTGGAGTATGTGTGGTTCATCACTGATACATCAGAATTCCTTTATGAGCTTAAAGGCAAAAAATGAATGTCCTTCAAGCTTCTTCCCTCAAATAAGGATGATCTTTTCAGTAGAATACATAGTCCAAATATTCTCTGCAAATTGTCCTTCAATGGGAAAATCTGGTATTATTTAACAAAACACATGAAACCAATATTCTTTTTGATATTCAGTGACTATTGTATTGAACGTCATATAATGTAGTTTTAGTTGATATTTTGATAAATTATTATTCTTTTTGTTTTTGCTCTTCTTAGTAAGTTTTCAACATTAATACATGAGGTTTGTCTCCATATTTAGGGCTGTGCCGTTAACACAATACCAAGATCACAATCAGAAACAATTTATATGTATTCTTTACTAACACAGGGGCTTATCAGAACAGGTTCCATAGGTTGCCAAGAAATGTCAGCCTATTATACAATAGAAAGTCAATTTACTTTTAAGTAAAAGTACTTTTAAGACAATCCCTTCTTGAAGGATTTCTTAATCAGATTATGTGTATATACAGAAAGCAAAGAGAAAAACAAAGGCACTGACCTTAATGATCTAGTTTTACAATTTTTTGTTGTTGCTATATTAAGATAATTTCAGTCAAAGTGATATTGAAAGACCTCAGTTATCTAGTTTGTTTTATCTTGTATTATTTTTTTTTTTTTTTGGCATTTTACTTTGTGCATCATGACACGCCCAGTATCAGGAAACAGAATGGAAAGTACAGTTCTTATTCTAGGTAGGTGGTGGGACACCTAGGGGATTCTTACAGTCGGTACATGAGCATTTTTATTTTTCTTACAATAAAAAGGAAAGATTGTTAAAAATTATGATTATCTGGCCAAAACTTCTTTCAGATTTAACATTGCCTACATTGTAAAGCCTGCCATTACTCTATCTGCAGAATAAAACCTATATGAACCATGAACATTAATAGGTAGAAATTAACTCGAGCAAGAATGTTTTCTATTTTATTTAGCATTCACAACCAAAACAGGGCTTTTTGATGACTACAATCAACTGCCTTCATGCTTGAGTCTAAGCTTCCTAAATCAGAAAGTGCCAGAAATTACACTTTGAACCTCCAAATAGTGTGAGTTGAACAGAAGTGTATTTTTGGATACCAAATGTGCTCTCATATCCTTCCAACTCTGAAAAATCAAACAAGCAGGAATTTCATTATCTGGGTGTCCAGTCTTTATCCCTCACAACTGACCCTGTCTTCCTGTGACCCTCTTCCACAGCACCAGACAGAGCCATAACTGTTTCCCAGTGTTCTTTTCCATTGCACCACCACCCCCTCTATCTCCTCCTCTCCCTGTCCCCTCCCAACAGAGAAATGCTTCAACAGAAGGGAGAGAAAACTCAAAGAATCCCCCTTTACTAACTAGAACTAAGATGAATTGTGTCAGAGTTCAGAGCCCCGTTGTTGCTTTGGCATGAAATCACGGCCCTTGGTTTCTGCCAAGGCGGGTGTCAGCTGGTGAATTATAACACTGGCAGACAGGACTGAGATAAGCAAAAAATACAATGACAGCTGCTACACAGAACTATTCTTTCTGGCCTGGTGAATACAAAAATACATTGTGTAAATAAAGACAGACAGCTTCATTATGCAATTGTCTGCTACTGTGTCACTGCTAAAGAACAAGTATTGATTTTGGAAAATATATCCAGACTCTTCAAGCTAATATGCTCTTGCTTTTGCAATATATGTGGCATTAAGGAAAGAAATAATCTAATCTAACTTCCTCACATTAGAGCTGAACCAATATGTAACTTTAGTATAATATCTCCCTACATTAGACATTTAAAATATAGCTTTTTAAAAAACGACCATTTCACATGCAAGTCTTCAATTCTATTATTTTAATGTAAAACTCTAGAGCTTGGACTGCATTTTCATGAGTTATAATGTAAGTGGGTGTATTAATCTGTTCAGGCTGCCATAACAAAATACCATAGACAGGGTGACTTAAAGAGCAGAAATCTATTTTCTCACAGTTCTTTTGGCTAGAAGTTGCAGGTAAAGGTCTGGCAGGGTCAGTTCCTGGTAAGTGCTCTCTTACTGGCTTGTAGATGGCTGCCTTCTTGCTGCGTGCTCAGATGGCAGAGACAGCAAGAGTGAGCACTTTGGAATCTCTTTTTATAAAGACATTAATACTATTGGATCAGGCCCCTACCCTTGTGACCTCGTTTAACCTTAAACTTCCTTAAAGGCCCCATCTAAAAATGCAGCCACACTGAGGGCAGGGAGGAGTTGGGATTTCCATATGTGAATTTGGGGGAATATACAACATTCAGCCTGTAACAGTGACTTGGGCAAACTTGATTTTTGTTATAAATAAACTACTTGATGAACCTATTTACCTTCTGATTGGTGATTTCTAATACACTAAATAGTGTTTTCAGAAATATATCATTTAGTGACTATTTTGTTCTCATTTAGCAACCAACACTAGGAATTGAGCAGGAGAAGCAAGGAATGTTTAGAGTGAAACAGTCTTCAAAGCAAGGTACATGAACACTTGTGGGTTCCTCAGAGCTATTCTGCAAGGTCAATTCTGTTTTTAGAATAACCCTAGAGTTGTTATTTGCATTTTTGACTATGCTGACATTTGCACTGATGGCACACAAAAAAAATAGTGATAAAATTGTTGGCATCTTAACATGAATTGAGGCAGTGACACCAACTGCTCTAGTAGTCATTATATTACTTACCGTCATGTACTTGCAGTTTATATAAATATATGTATATGCATATAGACACATATATCTACACACACATACATATACACACAGACATATACATGTCACCGAAAATTGCTCTTGATGAAAAAGTAAAATGTATATTAGATTTTTACTGTTGATCACCCATCTCTTTAATATTGTGTGTCCTAAAATGAGAAATAAGCATAAAACACTTGCTGCATGCTGAAGTAGGATGGTCAATGGTGATCTGGAGGAAAATAATTTGTGTGATTGTTTGAGTTGCAAGCTGAACTGACCACTTTTTTGTTGGAACACTATTTTTACTTTAAAGAACAACTAACAGACACTTTATAGTACTCAAACTTGAGTATTTGGCAGACATTTTCTTGACAGTGAATAAAGTGAGCAGGTCACTTCAAGAAAAACAAGTGATGGAATTTTTTCCAATGATAAAATTTGAGCTTTCAAGTGAAAACTTGAATTTTGGAAAACTTGTAACTATCATTGTAGCTTGAAGGTCAGAAGAGACTTCAGTGATCTTAATAGACATGAATTTTAAAATCATATGTAATGTATCCACATTTAGAAGTGGCATAACTCAGTTTATTTGTCTATTCTTGCATTGCTATAAAGAAATACATGAGACTGGGTAATTTATAAAGGAATGAAGTTTAATTGGTTCACAGTTCTGTGGCTGTACAAGAAGCATGGCATGGGCGTTGACTCAGCTTTTGGTGAGGCCTCAGGAAGCTTACAATCATGGCAGAAGGCAAAGGGAGAGCAGGTGGTCACATGGTAAAGAGCAGGAGCAAGAGAGAGAAGGGGGAGGCCCTAAGTTCTTTTAAACAATCAGATCTCACCTGAACTAACAGAGGGACAACTCACTCACCATCAAGGATGTGGTGCTAAGTGATTCATGGGGGAACTTCCCCCAAGATCCAATATCTCCCACCAGGCCCCACCTACATTTAAACATGAGATTTGGAGGTAGGAATACCCAAACTGTATCACTCAGTGAAACAATATTTTCCACGTAAACAATGGTTGACAGTACAAAGTCATTCATGAGTAAAGGAGTTCTTCAATGTGCAATATAGACCAATAGATTTGAAACCAACATGGTACAAAAAAAATTCACTGATACAGTTGTTTACATTCCATTGGCGCTAACTACCCTTGGTTGAGCTTTTGTAGATATCAAAGATTAATATCTACAGTTACCTGAAAAGGCTATTGAATTTCTCCTCTCCTATCCATCTACATGTTTATGCGAGGCTGGATTTTCTTCATATACTTTACCCTAAATAATATATTTCAACAGATTTAGCAGAAGCTGATCTGAGAATCCAGCTGTCTTCTGTTAAGCCAGACATTAAAGTTGACAAATATGTAAACCAATGTCACTCTTTCTAGTAATTAGTTTTTCAGACAAATGTGGTTGTAAAAAAATAAAATGTCTGTTAGCATATGTGTTTATTATTTTCTATGAATTAATAAATAATATCATTTAAAAATTTTGTTTTGTAATAAACCTTGAGAGAGATAGCCCACACAAACACAAGTTGTTTTGGATCCTCAATAGTTTTTAACGGTGTAAAGAATAGGAGAACCAGTGCTATAGAGGGAAGGCGAGAGCATTTGGCAAACTGGAAACCTTTGGCTTTTTAATGTAACTTTTGCTAGTTATGGTGTGATTTGGGGCAAGTGACATAACTCTGAGTCATAGTTATACCACTTATGAAATAGAGATAGTAAAGTCTACTGCACATGGTTTTTGTGAAGATTTATTTGATGAGACCATACATATAAAAGCCCTTTATAAACTGTAAAGTGCTGCATGATGTCACACTTGAAGATGCTACACTATCTTCAAGGCTTACTTCAGACCCTAATAAAGCAATTCCAGCCAATCCCTTCCAGTCCCAAATTTGGAAATGTCTCTTCTCTGACTCTGCATATGAATTTTGTGTGTTTACATATGTTTCTACTGGTACACTTGCTTTTATACTTATTTAATCTCAGGCCATTCCTCTTGGACCATAAGCTTCCCCAGCAAAGGGATTTTGTATTCACCTTTGTATTCTTTGCAGACAGTATTAATCATAGGAGGTATTTAATACATTTGCATTGAATAGAATATAACTAATGAATATCCCCAAATCTTTTTTATTTATTTATTTATTTTTTTGAGACAGAGTCTTGCTCTGTCACCCAGGCTGAAGTGCAGTGGCACAATCTCAACTCACTGCAACCTCCACCTCCCGTTCAAACGATTCTCCTGGCTCAGCCTCCCAAGTAACTGGGACTACAGGCACACACCGCCACGCCTGGCTAAGTTTTTGTGTTTTAGTAGAGAAGGAGTTTCACCATGTTGCCCAGACTAGTCTCAAATTCCTGAGCTCAAGCAATCTGCCTGCCTTGGCCTCCCAAACTCACAAACGTGAGCTACCATGCCCGGCCCCCAAATCTTTTTTATGTGGTGAGATTACATTTTTTAATAAGGGACAAGGCGGCATATGAGGCTCAAATTCTTTAGAAGGCTAAAACCAATTCTTCTAACATGTATTGTAGGGGGAACGTCAAAAGATAACTATACATCTGTGATATTCCTGTTGCAATAGGTCGTCATTGCCCTTTTCTCTTATCTCCCTCATAACTCCCTGTCACTGGTGATACAAATGTCATACAGAGCTTTGTTCCAAACCTGTGTTTCCATGGGCAATGCCATGAGTTAATTCAATATATTTAATTAAAAACTTTATTTAAACTGTTTGCAGTCCATTTAGGAAGGCCTATTTTGCTTTTGCTTTCTGGTTTTCCCTTTTCAGGAATTTGCTCATGTCTGCGGAAATTATGAAATTATTTTTTAAGAGGGATCCCTTACCTTTAACTTGTGCTTAAAGTTGTCAGCTAGAGGAGATAACTGATATGGTTTGCTTGTGTCCCCAACCAAATCTCATCTTGAATTCTCACATATTGTGGGAGAGACCTAATGAAAGGTAATTGAATCACGGGGGCAGGTCTTTCCCATACCGTTCTCACGATAGCGAGTAAGTCTCATGAGATCTAATGGTTGTTATCAGGGGAAGTTTTTCTGTACAAGCTCTCTTTGCCTGTTGCTATCCATGTAAGATGTGACTTGCTCCTCCTTGTCTTCCGTTATGATTCCTAGCCAAGTGGAACTGTAAGTCCAATAAACTTCTTTCATTTTTAAATTGCCCAGTCTTAGGTATGTCTCATCAGCAGCATGAAAACAGACTAATAGAATACCCATATTGGTTCCTTGTCCCTTTTGATAAGTTGCAAATGTGGAAACAGACTGACTAGCAAGAATCTTCAGCAGTCATAGCAACATTCCATATCTGTGCTGTCCAGTACAATAGCCAATAGGCAAAAGCGGTGTTTGAGCACATTTAATGTGACTAGTGCAACTGAGGAACTTAATTTTCTTTAGCTTAATTAATTTAAGCTTAAATTTAAATAACTACACGTGGCTAGTGGCCACTGTATTTGACAGTGCTGGTATAGAGTGTGAGTCAAGAAGACTTTACCTATTTGGGGCAAGTGGCCCATGAAATGATAAATTGAGGGTCATAATCTAAAAGTAACTAAAGTCACTCTTTTTCCTTTAAGAAACATAAAAGATAAAATTTCTTTTATTTTTAAATTAAAAGAACAAGGACAAATTTATGGTGAAAGATAAACAATAGGGAAAATGGAAACACAAATGCAGATATACACAATGACCACACAAAACTGAGAACTGAAGGAAAGGAAAAGGTAGACAGGAAATGAAACTCTTGGGGCTCTGAGGAGTTAATTGGGTAAACGTTTACCTTATCCTGTGTTTCATTTAGATTGTGTCTTCAGATTATTAGCATTTCTAATATTGCTCTTTTCTCTTCTGGCTATTTACTGCTTGTAGTTATTTAGTTTTTATTTAATCAAATTTAAAGAGGACTGCTGCTTCCTAAACTAATTCTAGAATTTCACTAAGATAAAATTATTCACTGTGTTGCTGCAATAATGTCCTAAAATAATGTTATTCCTAGGGGTGCATGAAAGAAAGCCAGCAACAAGTACAGATGTATCAGAAACATGAACAAAGAAAGTATCAGAACAATAGTATTCTTATTAGTTGAGAAAGAGAAAAAAATACTGTTTTAAGTTTTATGGAAAACTCTGATATATATTAGAGAATCTTCTAATCTTACTTGATCTCATCCTTTTGGTAAACGATCTATGAAGCTGTAAAGTTTAAGATGTTGATACCTGGGAAATACACTATGTTTAGTAAAGGTTATTAAGTTCTGTAAAAAAGTAAACAGATTTTGCTCTTTAGTGATCTTTAGACGGTGAATACTATTGATTCAGCTACATCTGCAAAAGCAAGTGGTACGCCTAATGACCACTTTAACAAGAAATCAGAATCACAATATTACTGTAAAAACTGATAATGCTCTTGAAGACCACCTCTAAGGTCAAAAAGGTAGTAAATGGAAATCTTGCACACAATCTCAGCTACTTAGAGCACATAGTTAAAAATGGAAGAAACTTAATTTATCTTACTTCTAAGAATACCTCTTCTTGAACTTTTTCAACATTCCCATAACCCCTTGAGCTGTGATAAATTATAATATTGCCACAATTTCACCACAATTAAAAAAAACTCAATATAAAGGAACTTAGAAGTAAGTTCCATTATATGTTTAGTCTAAAAAGGCAGTGTTTCTTAAACTAATGATCTGAGAACTTTGTGAAATCCATTTAAGAGCCTCAAGAGCTGTGTTTATTTCATTTAAATTGGGTACAGCAGACGAGTCCTTCGCATAAAGAGTAAATATTATATAGTGAAATTTTGTTTCATTTAGATAAATATATATTTATTTGCTTATTGGTTATGTTGTACAACTCTTTTCTATTGTGGATTACCTTGCCAAACACCGTTCTAACTAAATATCCAATTGATTTAGTGCTAGTTCAAAACAGGGCTAGACTTTCTACACACTGAAGCATGCTTTTTATTTATGGAAGTGGACACAAAATTTTAACATTCATATAAATTTCCTTATTGGTAGTTTTGGTTCAAAAGATAGTGAAGTGATTAGGATTTATTGAATTGAATACACAAATAAATATAGGGGACATCTGAATATTTGTCACTTGAGTTCTGTTTGTCACTCAAGTTCTGTAGTTAATTGGTGCTGGGCACTCTGCTGGCCTGTTTTTGTCTTGAAATACGGAATCCAATTCTGGGATATTTTCTTTTTTTTTTTTTAATTATCAAAGAAGTAGCTTGGTAATTTTCCTCCTCTGTTTCTTTTGTTTTCTCTTTCTGGAACTTCTTTTATTGGGGTTCACCCTTAGTAGACTAATCATCTAATTTTTCATTTTGTTGCCTTTTGGTCTACCTTCTGAAAGATTTCTTCATTGTTATAACCTAAACTTTCATTTGGGTATATATATTTTAACCGCACTTTTAATATCCAAGAGCTCCTACCCTCCTTTCCACCGCCTTTTTCATACATATTCCTTTATTTATGGCATCATGTTTCATGGTAGACATGTCTTCTCTTCTTTCTAATGTATACTTTTTTATTTTTTGGAGATGAAGTCTCACTCTGTCACCTAGGCTGGAGTGCAGTGGCACAATCTCTCAGCTCACTGCAAGCTCTGCCTCCCAGAGTCAAATGATTCTCCTGCCTCAGCCTCCCGAGTAGGTGAGATTACAGGCGCATGCCACCATATGCGGCTGATTTTTGTATTTTTAGTACAAATGGGGTTTCACCATGTTGGTGAGGCTGGCCTAGAACTCCTGACCTCAGGTGATCCAACTGCCTCAGCCTCCCAAAGTGCTGAGATTACAGGCGTGAGCCACTGCGCCCAGCCTACTGTGTGCTTTTTAATAATTATTGGATATCTCATTTTACCATGGCTTTTCTGCATCTCAAAATATCATGTGACTTTTACACCTTATCCTTTTATGTGGCAAATTAAAAGGATTGATTTTCGAATTTCAAATCAACTTGAAGCTGCATTCTTGAAGTAAATCCATTAGATCATGACAGATTATCATTCCTATATATTGCTATACTTTGCTAATATTTTCTTTATGATTTTCACATATATGTTCATGAAGGTGATTGCTCTGTCATTTTCCTTTCTTATACTGTCCTTGTCAGTTTTTGGTATCAAGTTTTTCTGGTTTTAAAAAAATACATCAGTAAGTATTTCCTTTTTCTGATCTCTAGAAAAATTTGTGTGAGATTTATTTTATATATTTCTTAAATGTTCGGTAGAAATGAATTGTAACACCATCTGAATCCTTGAATTTTTTGGGGAAGGTTATTAATTACAGATTTTAAGAACTGACATAGCAGTATTCATGCATTTTATTATTTCTTATACTAATGTTGGTTATTTGTGTTTTTCCAGAAATTTGTCCATTTCATCTATTTTTTAAATGTATTGGGCTGAAGTTGTTTCTAGCGTACTCTTATTTACTAGTAAACAATGCTATAATCTGCAGTGATATCCCCCTTTGTATTCCCAGTATTGATGATTTGTGTTTTTCTCTTTCTCTTTTTTGTCTTTACTATTCCCATCCTAATCTCATGTTTATCAATTTCTTTTAGTTGTTTCAAACATATTGTGTGTTTTATTTTGTTTTATTAATTTTTACTGGCATTATTATTTCCTTCCATATAGTTTCTTTGAATTTAGTCTCGCTCTGTCACTCAGGCTGGAGTGCAGTGGCGTGACCTTGGCTTACTGCGACCTCTGCCTCCCAGGCTCAGCCTTCCAAGTAACTGGGACTACAGGTGCACGCCACAACAGCCGGCTACTTTTATATTTTTCATAGAGATGGGGTTTCACCATGTTGCCCAGGCTGGTGTTGCACTCCAGAACTCAGGTGATCCACTGCCTTGGCTTCCCAAAGTGCTGGAATTACAGTCATGAGCCACAGTTCCTGACCTACTTATATAATTTCTTGAGGTAGAGACTTTGATCTTTAGTATTCATTCACTTTTAATATATGCTTATACTTAATATATTTAACTATAAGCATATATTAAGTATAAACATATATTTTAATATTTTAATGTATGTTTATACTTAATTCTATAAACTTTTCTTTAAGCAGGGCTTAAGCTGCATTCCATAAATTTAATGTCATAATTTCATTAGCATTTAGGTCAAAATAAATTCTAACTTCCATTGTAATTTCTTCATTCCCTCAGTTATTTAGGTATATATATTTTCATTTTCAAGCATTTGTGGGCATTTTTATTCATCCTTTTTGTTTTTTTTAGCCTTATTTTCCTGCTCTCCATTTTCAGCTAGCTAGTGAAATGCTCTTAAGTCAGAAGGTATCCTCTTAGAAACAAACCGCAAGCCAGATATATACCAAGGCTGAGAACTGCAGCCTGAATTCCTCTGAGACTAAATTAATAAAAGAGTGATGCCAGGGATCAAGGAAAAATAATTTTAAGAAAAAGTTTCATGAACTGACATTATTATTTAAATAAAACTTTTGCAGATTCAACATTTTATTGCATTTTTATTACTACCTTAAAAACATTTATTGCAATGACCATATTTTATTTTTCAGGCTGTGTTAGAGCAATGTCAAGGACCAGGTATAAGATTTATTGTAATAAATAAAAGTTACTTAAAGCATCTATATGCCATTTAGACCTGTAGTTCTTTTACTCATTTTTAAAATATAGATAAAATTATAACGTTAATTTAGAGGAACTAAGTCACAGTCCAAGAGATTTACCAATCAACATGAAAACATTTTTAAAAATACAAAGCAGGATGTGGACTCTTGTTCTCTCTTTCTAGCTTTAGCACTAGGATGGAAATCTGTAGCATTCTTCCCTTACAATAATCTTAGTTTTATTCTTTTATGTTTAAGCAATTCTTTATTTCTTCTCCCAGGAGCAAACAAGACTCAAGGTCTAAAGTTGCCTCCCTCTGCCCTTGGACAAGTGAAAATCATTGACACTGGACAATGATAAAAACATGTACCTTCCTAAGTCAATCAAGGGGGCATATGGCATGAATATTCATAATTTATTGAGAAGTCCTAATTTAAAAATTGTATTAAATGAATACTTTCTGTGAGAAAATTGCAAGCAGTTTTGTGAGAGGGAATTTTAAAATCTGATAAGATTATGTGGTTCAAAATATCTTATAAATAATTAAAAGATGAAAATTAAATTAATAGATGTCAGAAAAAAGCTACTAAATATAGCAAAATTTGTTAAATTATTAATATAAGGAAGAACAAAATATAGAGATTTTTTCTTTCAATTACATATATATTGTATTTTTTTACGGTTCTATGAATTCATTTTTGTTGGGTAAAATATGCATACAAAAATTACCATCTTTACCATTTTTAATTGTACAGATCAGTAGTAATAAATACACTTATATTATTTTTTTCCCTTTCATCTTCCCATCCTCTCTATCTTTCCAAGTCTTCCCACCACTCTACTCTTTATCTTCATAAGATCCACTTTTTACCTCTCATGTATGAGTGAGAACATGCGATGTTTGTCTTTCTGTGCTTGGCTTATTTCACTTAACATAATGGCTGTCAACTTACGTAATCATTCAAATGACCATGAAGTTAAGTGAAATAGGGATTTTTAAATTCATAATAAGATGATGTACAAAATGGAAATATATTAATTACAACCAAAATTAAATCAAAATGTGAAATGTAAATTTCAAATAAGTTACAATTATTGATGTATTTCAAATTTCAAAATAAAGTGGAGAAGATCTCACATATTATTAGTTTTACTTTCAGAAAACGCAAAAAAGAAGAGACTACTATAATCTTCCATATGTAATTTAAGGAATTTATATATTAAGAATCAGCCTCATAAAAATATGAAATGACTTTTGTAAATGTAAATGATTTACTCTGATTTCAAAATTTACCATTGTCAAATAGAGCATAGATTGGATTATAAAATTAAGGTTTCAAAGGGTTTAAAAATTATCATAGATTTATAAAATAATTTTTTCCCTTACACTTCTGCTTTGATAATCTTTCTTTTAACCTCTTTTTTTGAACATGTGCCATGGTGTAAGCCTAATTTAAAATATCACTCTTTTAGAGCATAGGAAGTCTGTTTAAAATAAGTGTTTTCATTAATATTTGTAGTAAGTGAACATTCTTTCTAAAGTAGTAGTAATGGTTGGGCAGTCATAGTTTGTAAGCAACAATGAGGATATAACTTTGTATAGTATTTGTATAGTATTGGTAAAGCATCCTTAAGAAAATAACTGGTTATCCAGACTTGTAATCTAGGACAGTGTTTATCATTTAGTAGTGATCAGGTATTTGATATGTGCTATGTAGTGTACCAAGCTGCTTACATGCAGAGTTTCATTTAATGTTAATAAATAACCTATAAATAATTATTTGACTCCTTTAGTGGATAAGAAAGCTAAGAACTAGAGAGGTTAAGTGTTGGCCCAAGGTCAATTGAATAATACTGATATTTGAATCCAATAAATCTGATTAAAATGCTCTCTTTTAATGTATTATTTTAAAAATACACAATAATTAATAAATAGTATCAATCTCTATTACTTAGACAAATGACCTGATGAACAATGATATCTTTCATGTGAAAGATAATTATAGCTCTTTGATTGCCACTTAGAGCTTTCTGATGTTTGAGATGGTCTTGAATTTGGAATAGGAGATTCCAAAATCTATTGATTCTAGGAGACACCACTGGGAACAAATAGTAACAAGCTATTCTTGTTCTCCAAATACCCTCCCTTATAGAAACTGTGCTAACTTTAAATATTGTTCTGGTTAATTTTGTTGACACCCAAAGAAGCAATGATCCAATAGGAATGAACAATAGATTTCTACTCTTGGAACTATACCTTCACCTCAACATCCAGATTTAACTGTTGAGGCAAATTTTAAACATAGTTACATGACAAATGTGCAGGTGATACAAATAATTAAAACTGGTTGTTTTTAAGTGCAAGGGTGCTCTTAATGCAAACATAGTTTTATTTTTAAATACTACACAAACCTTAGAAATGTAACCTTCTTTTCTTGTGTTAATTTCATGTGCAAATACCTGCTATTTCCTGGGAGTTTTAGACAAAGAGTTTCACTTTTATAGCCAAGGCTGCTATTCCAACTCCTTTCTAAACAGATGTAAGCTGTATTTTTGTGTGTTCAGGGGAATAATTGGTCCCCAGGTAGCTAAGGCTGATGGAAGAAAATCATATCCCACCCAGAAAAATGTTTCCTTACTGCTTTCAGCAATCCGTTTTACAATTAACAGAAAATTGCTAAAATTGTGGTGGCAAGTTTAACTTACTAGCAGAATATAGTCAAAAAGGATTGTGGAATTCGTATAGGAATTTTTTTTTTTTAAATGTCATGATTGTATAATTTTAACTGGCTTTCTGATAAAGGAAAGGAATTCCCTTCTGAAGCATGAAACAAAATGTCTATTAACAAGCACCCCATAGGATTGTTTCTTTGCAATCGCTGTGTTTTTGCGGCAGTGAGAGATAAAAATTAATGTTCTTGACTTTTTTTGTTGTTGTTGCTTATAGCAAAAACTGATGACATTCATGCATGATCTTTATACTATGTCAGTGTATTAGAATATCCATGAATAAGTGAGTTTATTATAAAGCTTATATCTCTTCTAACTAAATTGGAGACAGGAGATGTAATCATCTCATGCATTTTATTGCTATTGTAGTCTCACGTGATAACGCATTGTGGAATGTAGCTCACATGAGGACTTTATATAATTTCTTCCAAATTTATTCAGTTCATCTTTGCTCTAGGATTTACATTGCCGTGGGTATTATTCTTAAACATCTTTACTTCATTGTATTCCCAATCCATCTCCAATTTTATTTTCTTCTCAATCTCCTCATGAAATAAAGCCAAAACAAAGCAAACAGCTTAAAAAGGATATTACTTGTGAGTGTTTTTTGTTGTTGTTATAATAAATGAGTTGTTTCTCCATCAATTTGAGGCTATCTCTAACAGAAGAGTTACAGTAATTTAAATGATTATGATGATGTAATTGTATCTGTTCTTTGCTTTACTTTATCAAGAGCCAAACACAGTCAGAGTCAACAGACTTTGCTTCTAATATTTACTAACATCTTAAAATTAGTCCTTAGAGTGCCATAGCATTTTCTCTAAACAAATTACATTTTGTCCAGGTAGAAACAGGTCACTCTAAGTCTCTGCATTTTATAATGTAAGAGATCCTAGAGCTCATCTAGCTCAAAGTGTTTATTTCAAAATTAGGAAAGCAGAGGAGGCCAGAGACCTGTGTGCGGTGACTTGCTCAAGGGCTCTTAAACATGTGGCAAGTCTGAAGAATCAACTTAGGCTTAGACTCCCAGTCCAGAACCCTGAACATTACGCTGTCTTCACTATGTGAAGGCACATTTATGTCCCAGATATATGTAAATATACTTCGTGATTCTCTATGTCTCTAAAGGTACAGCTATTGGTGCAAGATCAAAGCAAGTGGTTAAATGGGGAAAAGCATAGAATTTGACTGGTATTTTAAAGGTACAAATACAGGATCATACATGACAAGTGAAAGTTATTTTAAGCCATGAAGGTCATAATGAGTTCATGTTCTCTCAACAATAAATTTGAACAAGCTGCAAAGTAGAGAAAGTATATACCAAGGAAGTTGTGCTGAAAATAAACAAGATACAATATTTACATAAAAGAGATGGCCCAATGTCACCTTTGATGAAAATATTTGAATTATGTGTTTTATTCTGCAAACAAATAATTGAAATAATTCATAAGGTAGTTTTGAACAAAGAATGTAAAATGTCAATTATTTATGTGAGCTATAGGAATCACTGCTTTGAAAATATAAAAATGTTTATTTTTGATTATTTTTTACCTCCCTCAGGAGATATCTACTTAAGTAACTAATTCTACTTAGTACTCTTTTTCACTCTTACCTGAGAATATGTCTTATTGTCTGAAATACCATAGTTTTTTCTAATTTAAATAAATAAATATATAGTAAACATATATCTAAGTGATATCATGCATCTTTATCCCATATCTGTTATCATATCTATTATCTATTATCATATCCCATATCTATTATCATAGCAACAACTTCTTTTCAAAGCATTTTTTCTTTTGAGAATGTTAAACTGTAAAAATGCTAGAAGTGGTGCATAAATAATACTAGCAAAAGTGTCATGGGTTTCTAATCAATCATTTTCTTTAAATGATATAGAAAGTATTTTAAACATGTCTATAAATTAGTAGACGAAGTACAATGTGATAATCAATGAATTGTACATATTTCAGAATACCCACAATCACTAAGTATCTGTCAAGTGTACTTAAATTTAAAATAACCAGACTTTTGCCTTCCAAAGGTTGTTTTGTTGTTGTTATTGTTGCTTGTTGGCTTTGCTATCATTATTTATTTATTTTTAAAAGATGCTCAAAGATATGATCCCTCTCCATAGAGAAGGATGGTTTTGCAGATTAGGCATTGTTTGTGGCGTTATTTATTATTTAGAATGGTGGTGGGAAGTTCCTTGCTCAATTCCTGTTTCCTCAAGGTCCCAAGTAGTTATTGTTTCCTTTAGACACAAATATTCTGAAGGTCTGCCCTGCCTTGCGTGTGCTTCAGAGGAAGGGAAGGGATGCTGTTTTTCCCTTCCCGATTTGTACACCTGATTCTGATGGTGGAATGGGGGTGGAGGTAAACCATGTGTCAGAGAGCCTGTTTACCTAAATGAGGAAGCTCCCTCTAACTGCTGGATTTTGCTCTCCCTTCACATAGTTAAATGCATGTTCGATTGTCGCAAAATGTTACCAAATTGTTTAAAAACCTGCAATCAATTATTTTTTCAAAACCTGAGAATGTCCTTTAGAGACTATAGATTATTTTATAAGAAAGTAAGCTGATCATGTAAAACTCTTGGTAGGAGCAATACATACATAGGTTAGAATATCTACTGTTCTTTTTAAAGAAATTATATTGTGTTCAACGTATTTGTCACTTTTAAAGTATCTAAGGATAAGTCAAAAGGTATTGTTTTCTGATAAGATCTTCATTACATTCACTCCTTTCAAAGCACTTGCAACCTAGCATAGGTAAAATATTTCTCTTTATAATGTTTATTCAAAAGATTCAAAACAGTGTTTGATTTTTGCCTCCTTTCCATTTTATAGAACAAACTTTAAAACATTCCAAACATATATGGAACTCTTACAATGTGCTAGGCACAATATTAGGTGTGAAGAATATGAATAATAAGAAAACTCTGGCCTCACAGACCTTTCTAATGCAAAAGATGGATACTATAATAATATTTGTGTAATATAATAATATGGATACATAACAATCATATGCATAGGTATAAAATTGAAAATTATCAATCCATGGAATAAATGCAAGTACATATCACAAGAGATAGGTGAAGGGTGACAGATTTGGGGCAGACTTCCAGAGGAGGACCTTACTCAACAGATTTTGACAGGTAAATAATAACTCACCAAATAAGGAAAAGGTAATGGGGTGGGAGTGAGTTCTGAATAATCCAAGAAGAGGGCCGGCGTGATAGGTTCAATAGTTCCTAAATAAATTCATGGATTAAAATCTGACCCCCAGTACTTTATAACCTTATTTGGAGATAGGTCCTTTACCATGTTAAAATGAAATCATTAGGGTAGGCCCTAATCCAATATGACTTACCTTATAAAAAAAGGTACATTTGGAGACAGAGCGGCATACAGGGAGAATGTCACGTGAACATCAACACAGAGGTCAGAGTGATGCGTCTACAAACCAAAGAACACCAAAGATAGCTGGCAAACCACCAGAACTAGGAGAGAGCCTGAAACAAATTCTTCCTCACTGCCCTTAGAAGGAACTAACCCTGTTGACACCTTGATTTCAGAATTCCTGCTTCCAGAGCTGTGAGACAATACATTCTTGTTGTCTAAGCCACCCATTTTGTGATATTTTATTACAGCAGTCCTGCCAAACGAATACAGATGTGCCGAGTCGTGGTAGCAGGAAGAATAAAAATATGAGTTGCGTCAGGAACTACTAATAGTTGTGAATTCTAGGCTCATAGAAACATTCAATGGCAAAGTACTTGAAAGTGAGAATACGGGAGTAGACAATAGTGGCTTCCAGAGAACCATGCTCAGGAGTTGGATTCTATCAAGTAGATAATGGTAAATAAATCAGGAATCTTAATTAACAGAGTGATATGGCCATATTTTTGTTTACAAAAAGATCATCCCAGCAACAATCTGAATGCTGTTTTGAGGAGAAAAAGAGTGGGAAAAGGAGGTATTATAAATAGGAGTTCTCCTTGGCAATGCTTACCAGAGTTTAGTAATGCATGGGCAATTTAAAAGTATTTGTAGGGGAGTTTGCAGATGGTACCTGTCTTAGTTTGTTTTGTATTGCTAAAACAGAATATTACAAGCTGAGAAAATTTTGAAGAACAGAAACTTATTTGCCTCACAGTTCTGGTGGCTGGGAAGTTCACAATCAAGACGCCGTATCTGGCGAGGGCCTTCTCACCCATCCTATGGTAGAAAGGCAAAAAGAGGGTGAGAGAGAGAAAAGATCAAACTTGCAGCCTTAAATCCTTTTATAATCTTCATTAATACATTCATGAAGATGAAGCCCTCATGATTGAAACACCTCCCATTAAGTGACACCTTCCAATACTGTTGCATTGAGAATTAAATTTCCAATATATGCTTTTGAGGGGACACATTTAAACTGTAGCACTTCATCTCTGGCCCTCAAAACTCATGTCCTTCTCACATGCAAAATAAATTCTTTCAACCTGATAGTCCCCGAAGTATTAACTCATTCCAGCACCAACTAAAAGTTCAATGTCCAGATTCTCATCTGATATGGTTTGGCTATGTCTCCACCCAAATTTCATCTTGAATTGTAGTTTCCATAATCTCTACGTGTCCTGGGAGGGAACTGGTGGGAGGTAATTAAATCATGGGGGTGGTTGCCCCCATCCTGTCTTCATGATAGTCAGTAAGTTCTCACAAGATCTAATGATTTTATAAGGAGCTTTCCCCACTTTGCTCAGCACTTCTCTGTCCTGCTGCCATGTGAAGATGGATGTGTTTGCTTCCTTTTCTGTCATGATTGTAAGTTTCCTGAGGCCTCCCCAGCCATTCAGAACTGTGAGTCACTTAAATCTCTTTCCTTTATAAATTACCCAGTCTCAGGCAGTTCTTTATAGCAGCATGAGAACAGACAAACACATCATCTAAATCAGATATGGGTGAGAGTCAAGGCAGGATTCTTCCTGAGCCATATTCTCCTCCAGCTGTGAGCCTGTGAAATTAAACAAATTGTCTAGTTCCAAAATACAGTGAGGGAACAGACATAGAATAGAAATTTCATTCCACAAGGAAGAAATTAGCAAGAATAAAGGGGTAGCAGTTACCACGTAAGTCCAAAACTCAACAGGGAAAACAACATTAGATCTTAAAGCTGGAAGGTAATTTTTTTGACTCCATGTTCCACATCCTAGATACGCTGGGACAGGGTTGGGCTCCCAAGGCCTTGGGCAGCCCTGTCCCTATGGCTTTACTGGGCTGTCTACCCAGCAACTCTTACAGATTAGAGTCTAGTGCTTATAGCCCACCAAGGCTGGAGTTGCATGCTGGTAGCTCTACAATTCTGAGTTCTTAGGATTTGCCTTGCTCTCCTGGCTCCACGAGGCATTGCCCTATTGATGTCTCCCTGCAATGGCTCTTCCTTTGTGACAAATCTCCACTTGCTCCCCCAGTCTATCTGAGACATTCTTTGAAATTTAGGTGGAGGCCACTATGGCCCTACAGCTCTCAAATTCTGTGCGTCTGTGGAGTCAGCACCACGTGGACATTGCCAAGACTTACAGCTTGCTCCTTATGGAATGATAGCCCAACCACACCTGGGCCCACTTGAGCCACAACTGAGGTGACCAAGGAATACTGCGCAGGAATGTGGGGAACAGAGGCCTGATGTGGCCCTGAGTAGTGAGTTTCTAGACTGTGCTCTGGTTCCATCTACTGAAACCATTCTGCCCTCCTGGAGCTCTGGGCCTTTGATGGCAGGAGCAGCTTCAAAGATTTCCAAAATGTCTTTGGAGTCATTCTCCCTTTGTTCTGATGAGTAGAACCTGATTTCCTCCTATCCATATTGATCTCTCTTGCAAACAAATGCTGGGCTACACCCCTAATATTCTCTCCCAAACATGCTTTTTTATTCATTATATGACCGGACTGAGAGCTTTCCAAATTTTTTTGTCTGATTCCCTTTTAATTATAAATTTTGCCTTTAAACCAATTTTATTTTCTCTCATTTTACTGCAAGTGACTAAAATAAGTCATGCACCTTCTTGAATTCTTTGCCACTTAGATATTTCTTCTGCCAGATATCCTAGTTCATCATCTTAAGTTTTGCCTTTTACAAAGTCCTAGTGCAAAGTTCTCTGCAACTGTATAAAAAGGATGGCCTTGGCCGGGGCGGTGGCTCACGCCTGTAATCCCAGCACTTCGGGAGGCTGAGAAGGGTGGATCATGAAGTCAGGAGTTCAAGACAAGGCTGGCCAAGATGGTGAAACTCCATCTCTACCAAAAGTACAAAAAATTCGTTGGGCGTGGTAGTGGGTGCCTGTAATCCCAGATACTCAGAAGACTGAGGCTGAAAACTGCTTGAACCCAGGAAGTGGAGGTTGCAGTGAGAGGAGATTGCACCACTGCACCACCCAGCCTGGGTGACAGAGCAAGACTCTGTCTCCCCCCTGCCGCAAAAAAAAGGATGACCTTTACTTCACTTTCTAATATCTGTTTCTCATTTCTATCTGAAACCTCATGAGAATGTCCATATTTCTAGCAACATTCTGATGACTACCACTTAAGTAATCTATAAAAAGATTTAGGATTTCTCTACTGCTCTCTTCTTCTGAGTCCTCATCAGAATTGTCTTTAATTCTTTATTCATGGCAAGATAGGCCTTTTCTAGCATGCTCCTCTAAATTATTTCAACCTTTGCCCATTGCCCAGTTTCAAAGCTGCTTCCACATTCTCAGGTGTTTATTACAGCAACAGCCCTATTTGTTGGTACCAATTTTCTTTCTTGGTCCCTTTCAAGTGACTATAAAGAAAATAATACAAACTGGTAATTTATAAAGCACTGTGGGAGGCCAAGGCAGGCAGATCACCTGAGGTCAGGCGTTCGAGAGCAGCCTGGCCAACGTGGCAAAATCCCTCCTCTACTAAAAATTACAAAAACATTAGCTGGGTGTGGTGGCACATGCCTGTAATCCCAGCTACTCAGGAGACTGAGGCAGGAGAATTGCTTGAACTCAGGAGGTGGAGGTTTCAGGGAGCTAAGATTGTGCCATTGCACTCCAGCCTGGATGACAGAGCAAGATTCTGTCTCAAAAAAAAAAAAAGAGTAGATGTTTATTTAGCTCACAGTTCTGGAGGTGGGAAGTCCAAGATTGAGGGGCTGCATCTGGTGAGGGCCTTCTTGCTGTGTCATCTCATGCCAGAAAGGCAAAGAGAGTATGAGACAGAACAAGAGATTGAACTCACAGCCTCAAGTGCTTCTATAATTGGCATTAATCTATTCATGAGGGTGGAGTCTTCATGACATAAATTTCTTCCCTTAGGCCTCATCTCCCAACAATATTGCATTGAAGATTAAGTTTTAAACATATGCACTTTAGGAGACACATTCAAATCACAGCAGTACCAAAGAGTATACCCTGCAGAGACCGAAAGCATCAAACCAAACCATTGGGAAGTTCATTCAAATTTTTCTTCTCTACGTTAACTAAAATCAAAGAATGAGGAAAATGTTGCCTGCGCCTGAGAAAGGCTCACTATTTCTTTTCTTTAAATTATAGCCATTATACTCCATGGAAAATACTAGACAGGGATTTTTCTTGATTTATTAGGAATAGACTCCATACGATAAGGGGCATTTTGGTAATCACGAGTACTCTTACTTACTAATGGTTAAACTCCCTAAGGGTTAACCACAGTCTTTTGTTGGCTGTTTATTAAGTAGCCTGCAGTATAGGTAATTAATTTACCGAATGTTTCATGCAGGCTAGTTGAACCAGCCTGAAGAAAATCACATGTTGGAAAGCCAGAGTCTTAGAAGTGAAAATTACAAAGCAGAGAGTCTTTTGAGCCAATCGGTCTATTCAGTCCCTACTTGATGTTTGACAATATTACAAAGGAGCATGACTGTAAATAAAAGCAACTCTAAAAATACATTTTTGTGTGCTTGGCAAATTATTACTTTAATGTGGTGGCTTAAGTACTTCTTTGTGTTTCATTCTTTTTTTTTTTTTTGGCATAAACTTAGCACATATGATAGCATATTGACCTTTCCATCTGTGGCGTCCCAGAATATCTGTGCAGAGCCTTATATAACTATACTGATAAATAGTCTTGTTATATAATTATTTATTATTTATATGAAATGTATTTATATATTTATGTTTGTTATATAAATATAGCTTGTTTTATTCACGTTGTCTTATTGCACTTCACAGATATATTATTTTTATTTTAAGATCAAGGTTACAAGTGCAGGCTTCTTACATAGGTAAACTTGTGTCATGGGGAGTTGTTTTACAGATTATTTTATCACGCAGGTATTAAGCCTGGTACCTATTAGTCATTTTTCCTGATCTTCTTCTTCCTCCCACCCCCTCAACCTACAGTAGGACCTAATGTCTGTTGTTTCCCATCTTGTGTCTGTGAGTTCTCATCATTTAGCTCCCACTTATAAGTAAGAACAAGTGGTATTTGTTTTTATGTCCCTGTGTTAGTTTGCTAAAGATAATGGCTTCTAGCTCCATCCATGTCCCTGCAAAGGACATGATCTCATTCTTTTTTGTGGCTGCATATAATTCAATGGTGTATATGTACCACATTTCCTTGATTCATTCTATCATTGATAGGCATTTAGGTTGATTCCATGTCTTTGCTATTGTGAATAGTGCTGCAATAAACATACACATGCATGTGTCTTTATAATAGAATGACTTATATTCCTTTGGGTATACGCCAAGTAATTGGTATATCCTAGGTCACTTAAGAATTATGCTATATTTAATCTGCTTCTAGATTTTTGAGGAATCACCACACTGTCTTCCACAATGGTTGAACTAATTTAAACTCCCACCAACAGTGTATAAGCATTCCTTTTTCTCCACAACCTCATCAGCATCTGTTATTTTTTTGTCTTTTTAATAGTAGCCATTCTGACTGGTGTCAGATGGTATCTTATTGTGGTTTTGATTTGCATTTCTCTAACAATCAGTGATATTGAGCTTTTATTCATATGACTGATCACTGACCACATGTATGTGTTCTTTTGAAAAGTGTCTATATTCTTTGCCCACTTTTTATAAGGTTGTATGTTTTTTTCTTGTAAATTTGTTTAAGTTCCTTATGGATGCTGAATATTAGACCATTGTCGAATGCACAGTTTGCAAAAATTTTCTGTCATTCTGCAGGTTGTCTGTTTACTCTGTTGATAGTTTCTTTTGCTCTTTAATTAGATCTCATTTGTTAAATTTTACTTTTGTCAAAATTGCTTTTGGCATCTTCATCATGAAATCCTTGCCCATGCCTATGCCCTGAATGGTATTGCCTAGGCTGTCTTCCAGGGCTTTTGTATTTTTAATGAATTGGAGGTATGCAACAACCCTGCATGGAGCAAATCTATTGACACCATTTTTCCAATAGTGTGTGCTCACCTTGGGTCTCTGTGTCACATTTTGGTAATCTTGTAATATTTTAAAATTTCTCCATTTTATTACATCTGTTACGGTGATCTGTGATCAATGATCTTTTATATTACTATTGTAATTGTTTTGGGGGCACCACAAGTCATGCCCATATAAGATAGTGAACTTAGTAATTTTGCATGTGTTCTGTCTGCTTTGATGACTGGGTGTCCCACCTTCTCTCTCCTTCTCCTCAAGCATCCCTGTTTCCTGAAACAGAGTAATATTAAAATTAGGACAATTAATAACACTGCAATAGCCTCTAAGTATTCAAGTGAAAGGAAGAGTTATACATCTCCCACTTCCAATTAAAAGCTAGAAATAAATGATTAAGCTTAGTAAGGAAGCCAGGTCAAAAGAAGAGATAGGCTGAAAGCCAGGTCTCTTGCTACAGATAGTTAGCAAAGTTGTGAGTGCAAAGGAAAAGTTCTTTAAGAAAATTAAAACTTCAATTCCAGTGAACACATAAATGATCATGAAAGAAAAATAGTCTTATTGCTGATATGGAGAAAGTTTTAGTGGCCTGGATAGAAGATCAAACCAGCTACAATATTCCCATAAGCCAAAGCATAATTCAAAACAAGGACCTAACTTTCTCTAATTTTATGAGATAAGGAAGTTGAAGAAAAAATGTTGAAAGCTGAGAGCAGTCAGATCATGAGGTTTAAGAAAATACGCCATCTCCATAACATAAGAATGCAAGAAGAACAAGTGCTGATGTAGAAACTGCAGCAAGTTATCCAGAGGATCTAGCTAAGAACATCAATGAAGATAGCTACATGAAACACCAAATTTTCAATGTAGACAAAACTGTCTTCTGTTGGAAGAAGATACCATCTAAGGCTTTCATAGCTAGAGAGGGGAAGTCAAAGCCTGCTTCAAAACTTCAAAGGACAGGCTGACTCTCTTGTTAGGGGGTAATGCAGTTGGTAACTTTGAGTTGAAGTCAATGCTCATTTATCATTTTGAAAATCCTAAGTCCCTTAAGAATTATGCCATATTTGCTCTGTCTGTACTTTATAAACAGAACAACAAATCCTGGATGATAGCACATCTGTTTGAAATATGGTTTACTGAATATTTTAAGTCCACTGTTGAGACCTACTATTCAGGAAAAAAGATTCCTTTTAAAATAGTATTGCTCATGGATAATGTACCTAGTCAGCCAAGAGCTGTGACAAATATGCACAAAGAGATCAGTGTTGTTTTCATATTCGCTAACACAGCATTCATTCCACAGTCCATGGATCAAAGACTAATTTTGACTTTTAAGTCTTATTTTTTAAGAAATACATTTTTTAAAGCTGTAGCTGCCATAGAGAGTGATTTCTCTGATGTGTCTGGGCAAAGTAGACTGAAAACTTTCTGGAAAGCATTCACCATTCTAAATCCATTAGGAATATTCATGATTCACGAAAGGAAGTAGAAATGTCTACAATAATAGGAGTTTATAAAAATTTGATTCAAGCACTAACACATAGCTTTGAGTGGTTCAAGCTTCAGTGGAAGAAGTAACTGCAGACATGCTGTAAATACTAAGAAAAGTGAGATTAAAAATGGAACTTGAAGATGTAACTGAATTGCAGCAATCCCATGATCAAACTTGAACAGATGAAGAGTTGCTCAATTCTTATTGAGCAAAGAGAGTGGTTTCTTGAGATAGAATCTATTCCTGGCAAAGATGGTATGAACATTATTAAAAGGACAACAAAAGATTTAGGGTATTATATAACTTTTTTGATAAAGCAGTGACAGAGTTTGAGAGAATTTATTTCAATTTTGAAAGAAGTTCTAGTGTGTGTGTGTTAGTCAGTTTTATGTTGCTATAAAGGAATACCTGAGACTGGGTAATTCATAAAGAAAAGAGATTTATTTGGCTCATGGTTCTGCAGGCTGTATAAGAATGGCTCATGGTTCATGAAGGTTATGTAAGCATCTACACTACTTCTGGTGAGGCCTCAGGAAGCTTTTACTCATGGTGAAAGGCAAACTGGGAACACACATGTCACATGGCAAAAGGAGGAACAAGAGAGAGATGCCAGGTTATTTTAGATAATCAGCTCTCATATGAACTAACAGAGCAAGAGCTCACTCATTACTGTGAGTATGACATCAAGCCATTCATGAGGGCTCTGCCCCCTTGACCCAAACACCTCCTACTAGGCCCCATCTCCAACACTGGGGATCACATTTCAACACGCAATTAAGAGGGGACAGACATCCAAACTATAGCAGTGGGTAAAATACTAACAAACAGCATCATATTCCACAGAGAACTCTTTTGTGCAAGGAAGAGTCAATTAATGCAGCAAACTTCATTGTAGTCTTACTTTTTTTTTTTTTTTTTTGAGACGGAGTCTCGCTCTGTCACCCAGGCTGCAGTGCAGTGGTCGGATCTCAGCTCACTGCAAGCTCCGCCTCCCGGGTTCACGCCATTCTCCTGCCTCAGCCTCCCGAGTAGCTGGGACTACAGGCGCCCGCCACCTCGCCCGTCTAGTTTTTTGTATTTTTTTGTAGAGACGGGGTTTCACCGTGTTAGCCAGGATGGTCTCGATCTCCTGACCTCGTGATCCACCCGTCTCGGCCTCCCAAAGTGCTGGGATTACAGGCTTGAGCCACCGTGCCCGGCCAGTCTTACTTTTAAAAATTGCCACAATCACGCCCTTGTCAGTGAGCAAACATCAACACAGAGATAAGACCTTCCAACAATGAAAAGATTAGGACTTGCTAAAGTCTCAGTTAGTCGTTAGCATTTTTTATCAATATGGTATTTTTAAATTAAAGTATGTACATTTTAAAGACATAATGCTATTGCACAGTATAGTGTAAACATAACTTTTATATGCATTAAAAAACCAAAAAACATGTGTGACTAGCTTTATGGCAATATTCATTTTATTGCAGTGATTCTGAGCCAAACTCACAATATCTCCAAGGTATGCATGTGTATTTATCAGAGGACAACTCACTACCAGTCCACCCATGGCTTTTTCAACTGGAAACAGAATTAAGACCAGATTATCACATTACTGTAGAGATAGGAAAGATTTCTGAAGAATTTTCTGTAAATGTATAACACAAAAATAAAATCCACGCAATAATTACCAGACTAAATTGTACCTTGTGTTCAGGATATTATTCTCCAATTCTTTTCAGAAATGAGATAGAAGTGTTTCAGAAAGACAACCATTGCTTCAGGGTATAAAAACATATATTAACAATTTTCAGCATTACTGATCCCTTATCATATACCAAGGACTTTTCCAAATAATTTGTATGCTTCACTTATTGAATTCTCATAATAGTGCTATATAGAATTATGATTATGATTCTTATTTTACATGGGAATTTAGTCTTAGAAAGATGAGTAAATTGCCTAATAAGTGTAGAAAATGATGAAGCTGTTTTCCTGAAAAAGCAACAACTATTAGGAAAAACGATGTCAAATGTTCATATAAAACAGTGTGTGTTTCTGTGTATATAGTGTGTGTGTATGTGTTTGTGTATGTGATTGCATGTGCTGTGTGTGTGTATGTTTGTGATATATGAGAGTGTGTGTTGTGTATGTGCATGCACTGTGCATCAGGGTCAGAGACTGAGGGAGGACAGAGGAAGATTCTTTCATCATTCTTTAGGAGACTATGTTGGTGTGATCCATTCCTATAATGAGGGTAATATGATTTTTTTTGTATTTGAGGAGACATGTCAGTATTTAGTAGGCCCCCTCAAATGAATTGTCACTTGAAAAATGAGGTTATTTATAATCATAGATTTGTATTGCACAAGCCTTTTCCCTTTCCTTCATACTAGCCATTCTCATAGGAGCAAACACAAAGCTGCAACCCAAATGACTCAGTTCTCATAAGGTCTTATAAACTGAACAATAATCACCACATTAAAATAAAGCAGACTCAGGAACCTTACATGGACATTCAGAATGCACCTAATTATGTACCTGCGGGCCCATCCTGTGCACTTAGATTGTGTAATGCTTAAATTTGGTTTGCAGCTTTTCTTTGCTGGGGTTGAGTGATTCAAAGAGAGGAGATGAAACTGTACAGCCGAAGGAAGAAGTTGTTTCTAACAGGCCTCAGGGTTTGAAAAATGGATAGACTCCTGATTGCAAAATCCCTGTCTCCGAACAGGAGGGGGATTATCTTTTCTCCCAACTTCAAATATTCCAGTCACAGAACTTGCACTTCTATGTTTTGGTTTCCTTTTATCCAGATGGAAACTTTTATTTGACGGGATTTAATCTATATAAACAAATGCAAAATATTAAACTTAACAAAAATGACTAAACATATATTTCACTTTTTAGACTCTCTATGACTTTGGGGCTTGTCTGCCAGTTTGCTATCGTCACTTCATAGAATGATGTTGCTGACCTCAACCGGTGCCTCTCCAAGAACTCAAAGGGTAGCAGAGCTTCTTACATGGGACAGGGACTCCTTAGTTTAAACATTTTGTTTTCAATTCCCTCACACCTGCTACTGGATCCAGGGAGGAGGTTTGAAAAACAGAGAGATACAGTGGATGAGATCTTAGTTCAGGGCTGCAAAAACAAGCACTGTTTGTTTGTTTTGCAGAAACAAAAAATGGCCACTTCCTCTCTGAAGACGCTTGATAAGCACTCCTGAAGGTCTATGTTGGGCTCTTGATGAAATTACTCTTTCTATCTTAAGTCACAAAAAGAGCCTATAGTCCTCATTGTTAACACAGGAGTTCACACCCCATTTCCTCAATACCTCCCTTTCTTTTTCACATGCCTCTTTCCTTTTCCTTCTGACTTCAACAAACGTAGGGAGCGTGAAGACACAAAAACAACACACACCCAAAGGCACGTACATGCGCACACACAGACAGCTCACACCTCACAATTGTTGTACTAAAATGTAAAATACCAGTATTTTCAAGATTAGCATTTCATTTGCAAATGGATTGTCCAAAATATGGCAAAGAAGTAGAAAAGAAATATGTGCATTTGCTCCTTTCCCCCATGTTATCAGAATGAGAGTACACTTGAGTCTGCAGATATGAGAAAAAGTAATCTCAATAATATAAAAACACTAAGTTCAAGTAGTTATTTGCTTACTGTAACAAATATTTATTAAGTGCAGCAGTCTTGTTCACTTTGTATTACGAGAGTAGCAATCCAGGTTTGTAACACATAAACATAAATTACTACAAATGTACTAATTCTCAGGAAAAAGATGGATCTTTTAAGATGTAGATAAGAATACCAAGTTTAACTGTTTCTGTGACTATACATTTGGAATTTACTTACTGTATTGGCTTTCCTAAAAGACAATTTATAAGGTAAGCAAAGCCTTCTAAAATAGGATGAACCCCCCGCTGAGAAGGAATAGACAGTAACTCATAACCACCATCATATGATTGAAAGAAGATACAGTGGCTTTCTAAGAAAACATTTGTGACTTAAACTATTTTGTGAGTTCATGTTTGACTTATAATTCACTAAAAGAGCACAAATACCGGAAGGGGAAATTCTGCTACTGACTTTTACAACATTTCAAAGAAGGAGAAGCCCAGGTTTGAGCTACCGAAGTCATTCTTGTCACAGTTTTCCCAGAAACATGAGCCATTTTTTTCTGAAGACAGTTATCATTTATGGAGATAATATTGTCAGTATTGGATTTTATCTAGCATGTATAGAGAAAGCAGTTTTCCTCTATGTCTGTACTGTATATGCAAATTTGAGTATTTGAAATGTGTCTTGTTCAAAGAGAGATATGTGGTAAATATTTCAGAGACATTAAAAAATGTACAATATCTTGTATATAATTTTTATACTGATTACATGGTGAAGGATATTTTGGATACATTGGGTCAGTAAAATGTATTATTAAAATTAGTTTTACCTGTTTCTTTCTACTTTTTAAAAAATGTGGCGCTAAAGTTTAAAATTACAAAAGTGACTCACTTTCTATTTCTATTAGGAAAATTCTCCTCTAGATATTTCATTTTATTTTTTACATGATGTAACCAGCTGTGAGGATACCTTTTGAATTAAGAGGGTTAAATTTTTTAAAAATGTAACTTTAAATTTGTGATTAGATGTTCAATGTCACTTTTTTCCCTACGAAATGCCAAGGAGTTATTAATAGCTAAAAATTTAAATTTAATAATAATCTGTCTTTCGATATGAGCTTAATATTTCTCCATTATATGTGTGTATATTTCCAAGATGATTAATGGCTACTTTCCGTCTTCAGATTAAGGTTTTGCTCAAAAATACATCATCTTATTGCTGCCAACACAGCTACTTTCCGCCATGGTCACACTCTTCTATGTTGAGATTCTTGGATATTCTTTCAATCCTAAGAGCTTGTATTTTTACAGTTTTGAATATTAACTCCATAGACAGTAGCCTACTCTGCCCTGAAAAACATACAAGCAATTAGTGTGTCCGTCAGTCAATCAACAACATTCATTGAGTGCTTTCTTTATTGCTTTCAGCTAATGCTTTTTGAAGATGTAGAATGATAGTCTTGGCTCCTATTTTCAAGGAGGTGATAACTTTACAGTTGAAGAAACAAAATGACTTGCACCAAACAAAAGTGAAATAATACGTGATAGAAAGATTTCACATAAAAATAAACATTTTGGCTTCTCTTGAAAAATGGCAACCTTAGCTTGCAGTATTGCAATGGCAGCCATTGTCTAAAGCTATATAGCTACCGTATACGTTAGACGGACATACGAGCTGAAATGTGCTACTTTACATTATCCACCTGGCTCTGATAGGTATTTGAGTTTTCAATTCCATGTCTTGGTAATTATTAATGCCCCTTTCAACTCCCAGCTTTGATTACGAGACCCTTGACTTGGTAATTTAGCAATCTGCCTTACAGGCTGTACTATCAAAGTAGAGTTGGATTCATTATCCTTCATAATTTCTATTAAAAAAGAATAAGCCAGTAAATATTCCTTACCTCCAATAGTGGCAGGAAATATTACAGTGGCAATTTAAATAACAAACATTATGAAAAATCATCAATTATCCAGATGAACTTTTTGTGATAGTATAATTAACTCAGTATTTGCCAGATCTGGTTTCTATCACTTGTATGGGATTTTTTTGAGATAAAGAAATACTGGTATGGGATTAGTAATAACATTACCCATTTGTTTATGTTATCTACCAGGCAGAAAAGGGACAATCTGTATAGTAGATACTATGATGTCATTATTTAGTAGTTCATTCATAATTGAGAATGACAAGATGCCATTATGAAAAAATAAATAGCCAATTTCTCCATATGTTCCTTGATATTTAAAAAATGTGTTTGTCACACAAAATTCTCTATTGAGAACTACAATGGAGCTGGATTGTAGTGCTTGTATGTGGTAGAAGTGGCACAAATACCGGGAAAATTTAGCCAGAAATTTCTTTCACTTGCCATTTCAACATTTTATGCTTCTTTTAAAGAGTGTGACAAATGATGCATTAGAATTCTGAGTAAACTTATTCATCTATGAAAAGGAAATAGCACTGAACACTGTACTTTCTTATTTTCCTGGCAATTCCTTATAATATAGGTTAACAAGGCACCCTATTTGCCATCCTGTTCTTTCATAGGTAAAGAAACTGAAGACTCACCAGATGAAGTGTTATGATTAAGACTACTCAGTTGTTCAAGGTGTCCATAAAGAAAATAAACTGATAACTACTACCCTGCCTGGATTGTCTAATCACTAGATTAGGCTTGCTTGCAGACACCA
>NW_012110474.1:1881605-1890764 GCF_000951045.1 Mandrillus leucophaeus
GACACCAGCATGGTATGACTTCCAAAATATTTTGGCAGAGCATGGCAAAGACTTTCATGTTGACATTAAAAATATGTTAAGAAAATAAAACCTTTGTTGGATCTCCTGATACTTATTTTATGTTTCGGTATTGTTTTTATTCTAAATTTATAATATGGATGAGTGGGGAGGTGGGGATATGATCATTTTAGAGTGTTGGACCTCTTCAAATCTTCATCGGGCTTTCGTGTTTGAAATTTATTTTGGTCTTTTATATTGATGACCACCTTTATATTTTTATTGAAGAGTCTCAAACTAATTTTGCATTATTTATGATTCATACAAAAGTCTGTGTTTTCATATCAGCCTTAGTTTCTCTGGGTCTTTCCCAAAGGTATGTGCTCCTTCGTTGAGGAATACCAGCACCTGAGAACAAAGTTTCACTCCCTTGTACAACGCATGAGTAGAGACTGAATTGGGCATGAGGATGGAATGAGTGAAGCAACAGCCATAGCAGAGTGTTCTGAAGCCCGACTTCTGGAATTTTTCCTTCTTATAACAGAACTTCTCGGGGGCCTAAGGCAAAAGATCACATGCAGATAAGCAAGGCAGCAACTCCTCTCATCAAAAATACAACACATCTATCACATTGGAAAGTACTGCTATGAATCAGAATCCCCAAGATTAAAGGGACCATAGACTTCCTCTAATCTTTGCAAAAGCCGTATTATAAAATTGTGCATTTTAATGGGAGCACCTTTACATGAGTTACTACACTAGTGAAAGAAGATGGAATTTAATTATCCATTCATTTGAATGCAACATTACAATCAGTTAAAGGGATGATTTTTATCTGTATCTTCAATTCACCTAAAATGCACATGGTACACTTGACTTAAACATAATAAGAAACAGCACTGGATATTTGAAATCTGTGTTTTTGGCATCCCTTGGAAAGGATCTTGTAATATTAATAACACAGAATAAAAGTTTTAATATTCAACCATTAGTATTTCTTTAACAAATTTTGATGATGTGTATATTGGAATAAAGCAAATCAAATATGCAATGAATTTTTTTTTTTTTTTTTGAGGCAGAGTTTCACTCTTGTTGCCCAGGCTGGAGTGCAATGGTGCAATCTCGGCTCACAGCAACCTACGCCTCCTGAGTTCAAGCCATTCTCCTGCCTCAGTCTCCGGAGTAGCTGGGATTACAGGCATTCGCCACCATGCCCGGGTAATTTTGTATGTTTTTTAAGTAGAGACGGGGTTTCTCCATGTTGGGTCAGGCTGGTCTCAATCTCCCTTTTGTATTTTAATAGCTTGTGATGAGGTAGGTTTACTCTCTAGCTATTGAGTCAGTTCCATTTGATATGGAGTTAAGTAACTCTTTTGATAATGATTCGGCTAATCACAATGCCAAGCCTCCAGTGCATGCAAAGTGGACGTGAACTGATGATAATGATATAAATTTAATTTGTCAGTGCCATGAGGAAAACAATGAGCCAGATATTTATAATAAGGAAAGACATAAAAGTATATCTTTACCAGACTCAACTAAGAGTTTCAGCTTAGATTGGACATTTTCTTTGAATCACCCTTGGAAAGGATAATAGATGTAATTTATATGTGTCTTGACTTTTTATTTATTTATGACACACAAACACCTTCCACAAAAATCTAAGAGAAGTTTGGCGTACGGTAGATGCATGAATGGCAACATTGTTGGTGATAATTATTGTGTCCCGCGTTCTACCTGTAGTATTGCTTAATTGAATAATGGGATTATGGGGAAAGCGGCAGAGCTCTCTATCGACCTACTACCATTAGGCTTTTACTAATTTGCTTATGTTGCATGTTTTATCAGCAACACACTGAGCAAATAGGTTTTCTGCCTGAATTATGAAATTCATTTCTCTGTTGATAGTTTATGAATATTAGCCATTGAATGACAGATTTTCTTGTGTGTGTTTGTATTCATTGCTCCCTAGAGTGGTTGTTATATGTTGAATATGCCAGCTGTCTCTTGGAACTACTTTACAAAATAAGAGGATTTTTTTCCTCAAAGGATAGTATTTTTCTTCATAAAGGGAAAGTCAAGCTCTATTTTCCCCCTACATTATTTGATAAAATTAAATATTGTAAAGGAACATTTCCTTTCCAAATTATTTCTTTCACATAAATGGCACTTACTTCAAAGATTTTTTTCTTTATTTTCCCAAGTAGTGATGAGCAGCACAAAGGAATCTGACTTGAGTTTAATGGTGTTAGATGGTAAACACTGCATAGCACTTAGAATCCTCTTCAACAGTAATATGTGATAAGACATTTATATCAATAAAAAACTATAGAATAGGATCTGTAATGTCTACAAATTCTTTATGTTTGATATTTATTTCTGCAAATAGAAAATGGATATCTCGCTGAGAAGAAATGCAAAATATAAGGAATCTGGGCAATGATAATTGTGTCTAGACATGGATGTTTTCATCTCTTCCTCCTCACCCCCATGCAGTGAGAAGTGGCTGTGAATTCTAAATCAAGAAGGCTGATATTGAAATCTACATACCTTTCAATATAAGCAAGAATTATGGTTTGATGAAAGGATCACACCTTCTGGTTAAAATACAGTAGATAAAGACATGAGAAAGTGATGTCTCATATGACACTGCTGAGAGTAATAAGCTTAGGAGACATCAGCAGGAAGAAGACCATGGGCTAGCTCAAGTATGACAGATCAGTGAGAATGGGATTACTTCTAAAACTGTCACACTTGCATGGGAGGCTTCCGTGCTCTTCTGCATAAATTCTTGGCTGACTGATGGAAAATTCTATAACCAGAGGATAAAAGTATCATCTTTAGAGCCTGACTACCTAGTACAACTGGGAACTAATTCAAAATATACAGCAAAAGCAATCCATGAGAATGCAGCCAATGGAAGATGAAGAAAAGTGAGCTATGTGGGAATAATATTCCATGAAAATGAAGGTCAGCTTCATAGGAAAAAAAAAAACTCAACAGGATTTGCATATTAAGGAATTATCCTGACTTCCAAACTTGTTCCAAAGACCAATTAAACTGCAGAAAGAGAATCCATGCGATTTAGAAAGCCATTTTGCTAGGTCCTCCACAGGGAGAAAGAAAACAAGCAAACAAAAATTCCTGCTTTGTGGTTATATTGAGATACAGAAAAGTTGTATCTGCCAATGGATAGGAGCCCATACACGCACATTCACTGTTCCAACATCCAAGCAATCACTTTCAGCTTATTCCAGTTAGCAAATCAGAGTGGGTTGTTTGAAAATCTTATTTTCTGAATGCAAAGACAATGTCACCTATCATTGGACCACATTAGCTAACTAGAAAATGACTGCTTTTCCTTAGGCCTACTCAGGAACACACTTCCATCATTATAGGGTTTTATCCCTTACCAGGAGCTGGGATGAATCCTGTCTATGTGGATTCAAATCCACATAGACAGAAGTAAATAAAATATCAAACGAAATAAATAAATATCAGAGGTAAATTTTTTTTTTTATTTTTTAGGATTCAAATTTTCGAGATCACTTTTGTTACAATATGCTTTTTTATTCTGGAGACTAAAAAATGGTGAGTGAAAAGAAACCACATATTTCAGTTAGGCTAAATGTGAAAGTACTTGTTGAGATATCAGCTATCAAACACAGCATCATTAAGATACATTAATATATTTCTCAAGATTTCCTACCCAAGCAGTGATATTTTCCTAGAAAATTCTTTTCTTAGCCAGACTGAGGGACTCCATAGGAGCCCCCAGCATAGGAACGTAGCCAAAAAAGCCTAAGATAATTTATTTGATTATATTGTGAGATCTAGAGGAATCCTCTCATGCCATTTGAATGATTAAGAAAACCTTAGTCAATGCAAGAGCAATTAAAGGCAGAAAGATAATGATCACCCTCATAGTTATAAAAGCTGGTGTGTACTGAGGATGTTTCAAATGCCAAGCATTGTGTTAGATGCTTGATAAGCAGTACGTTATTTTATTGTCTCAATGCCTTTATAACATAGGTATTAATATCCAACTGTTTTTCAGTTAAGAAAACTGAGGCTCAGAAAGGTTAAGTAACTTGCCTAAAATCAAACAACTACTAAAAACTGGAGCCAGGTTTCCAACTTACACTGTTTCCCAAGTCTGAGTTTTCAACAACTTTCCTACTTTAACTCCGTTAAGAAGCTATGAAGATAAAGATTTGGTTTTATAACATTCAAACAGTGTCCAAATGTCTAAAACATTACAAATAATTAAAATAATAACAATTATCATTAATTTTGTACTTGCTGTTTCCTAGAACTATTTAGCATTTAAGTCCATAACGGGTTTTACCATCCCTATTTTATATTATGTTAAAGTTGAGTTTTAGTGAGCTCTAGTAGTTTGTCTAAAGTCACATAGCTTGTAAAGTAGAGAATTCAGATTTGAAACCCAAGTTTGCCTAACTCCAGAGTCACTCTTCTACTGAAAGACTATTTTGTAAAGGGCCATCTGAAAAATAATATTTGTTTCATTTGTCACAAATGGTTGTTTTCATATATCGAAACCAAATATCACTAATAAAATACAGAAGATAAGAAAATGTACAGAATGTATAGAATATAATAGAAAAGTAAGCAAAGAAAAATAATTAAAATGGCTAATAAAAAATCGATAACAAAATAAGAAATACAAATAAAAACAAATAATGAGATAACACATTTGAACAAAATAATTGACCCTGATTTTTTATTTTTTAGTAGTATCCAGTGACCGTGAATATGAAAAAATACAAGTGTTCCCAGTGACAGTGCATACGTGAGAAAGCAAGTGTTAATATACACTACTCATAGGAGAGTAAACTGATACAAACTTTTAAAGAGGAGAATTTGGATATATTAATAAGAAGCTTTAAAAGTAGACAATGACTTTGGCTTAGTAATTCCACTAGTAAAAATTTATCACAGTTTTAACAAAGATTTCATAAAATATTAATTGAGGCATCTTTTAGAATGGGACAAAGTCAGAAGCACAGTAGGTGTCTCAGAGTAGGGATTAGTTAAATTGGTTAGAGTCATTTACATAATGGAATGCCATTCAGATGTTATTACCATACTTCAAATGTATATGGGTTGATAGAAAACATAGTCACAATGTAACGAACAAGACAATAAAGACACTCAAACAGTGTGTATGCCTATGCCTCTTTTTTAAGTTTTTGTTAAAATAAGCTTGTTCATAGAAAATTCTGAATATACACTTACTAAAGTATTGACAATGATTTTTTGAGTAGTGGTTTTCTAGATAACTTTCCTTTTTTGCTTCACTAAATTTCTAATATTTTGAGTTGAGAATCTTTAATTAAAAATAAACTAAGAAAAGGAAAAGTCTAGTATACACATTCACATAAATACACATGCACTTAGGCACACACGAGAAACTCTCAAGTTTAGTAAGGGATGAGAAATTGCTACCAGGTTGCCCTCAGATGAAAAAGAAAATCTTTCTGGATTTCCAAGCAATTTCATGTCTGAAAAATTAGCTCCTAGGCAAAATCTAGTTAAGAATTGATACAAATTATGTGAACGCTGGTGGGTACCAATTTTTCTTTATGGATAAGCTTCTTCATCAATTTATAAGAAAACTATCGAGATGAAAAGAACAGGTTTTTTTTTCCTGACTAAAAAGTCATCTGTTTACTAAAAGGAGAAACCTACATCAAAATGAAAGACATCCCATAGACGATAGTAGAGTAGGTCAGATTCTCTCATTTTGATGACCAATCCTGCTCATGTTCCCCAAAGTATAGACTGACTGACCACTGTTCACCAACAGCATTGCTCCCCAACGGTGGACTGACTCATTTTGCCAACTAGTAATTCTTATACAGCAAATTGAAAAGAATTTGACATTTATTCTTAAAATGAAACTTTTTAATCTTTAGGAAAACAATAATATTACTGGTTATTTTAGTTAATGAAAGTCTCTTTGATGCACCTTTATTAATGTTGTCTTCATGTGGGTGATCTTGATTGTATATTGTAATTGTAAATTGGTTTGACTCTTTTAGAATTTTTTTTACAGTAATTCAAATTTTAATCATTATTCTTGTAGGATAACAGGAGGATTACATTTTAATGTTTAGGCTTCTTAAATATTATGTAGGCACAAAATTACACCTAAAATGATGGTATAATTTTAGGTCTGATTCTTCAGCTGTGTAGACTTAGCATCTACTCATCTGTCATCTACCTATTATCTACCTGTCTATTATCATCTTTTTATCATATATATGCATTTACCGAGACTCAGTTGTAGAAGAAAAATGAACACATATATTACCTTGCCAATTGGATATACAATTACATACAAAACATTATTTCTTCACACTTTATGAACTAGAATAAAAGTTTCCTAGATGTAAAGAATATAAATTTTTTTCTTAAAAGAATCTGTGATTAGTAGTAATTTTCAAAAAATTTATTTATTTTGTATTGATTTACAATGACAAGCAAATAGATTGCTTTATCAATTTTGGAAATACATGTTTTCTATCATCCTTCCCGCTTCTTTTTATTATTTATTTTTTTGAGGATTATTTCATAAATATAAATTAAGATGATTTCATAAATATAAACAGACTTCTGAGGCAGAATGTTATGAGGATTTCACAACTTAAATGAAAATAATTCATTCTTTAAAAAAAACAAACAAAGGAAAATACAAAAATAGAAGAATGGCATCAGGAGGAAGACCTTGTCATTAATAACGACAAAAATTCCTGTCATGGAACCCTTAGCACAAGACCAGAGAATCTAACCCTAGCCCCCTAACCCATTACTTCTTTCATCCTATATACTTAAGTAACTTTAGGTACAAAAACAAATGGTCTTAAATGGTCTCAAATCTGTGAAGCTATGTCTCATTCAATACAATAATAAAATTGAAGCTGTTTTTAAACTGCCAACTATCTGCTTGAGTTGGGGCCTCCTGAATCTCATAAATGATTTGTTCCTCTTGTGACATTTATTGTTACAGACATACTCTCTTTTCACCTTTGCTGAAAAGTGCTGTGTTGGCAGGCAGTGTTTAGGGAGTGCAGACTGTACTTTCCTCTCCAGCTCACAACAGACAGAGGAAAGGAACGTGTCTTCCTGCAGCCCATGCGGCCCTCCTGGTAGGCGCTCTCCACAGCTGCAAGGCTGGCCACCTGGGCCGGCGGCCGGGTTCAATAGCTGGATATCCTGTTCTGCTTTTCTGCTGTTGAGCTGTCCAGGATGATCGCCTGGGAAGTGAATTGTGACTTTCCAGGGTTTTAAGCTTGCCAAGATTAGTTAGGAAAACACAGTTTGGGGTTATACAAATTCCACATCTTCTGGCACTCTTGTTGCCTGAAATTTGAGAGAAGGAAAAAGTATTTGTGGGAGTTGTGAACCTAAGTGTGTTCAAAAGCAAGGGGTTTTTGTTGAAAATATATGAATTATCAGTATATATTTTTATATGCAAGCCAAAGTATACTACTGACATTTTAAGAAAATGGTCCCATTAAAATGTATGGTCTGCTGCCGCTGTGCCTCATGGATTAATATGTGGAGATTGTTCTTGCAGTATGGCAAAACAAATGCTGAGGGTGAAAATCAAAAGACATCTTTGAGGCTTGCTTGAATATTGAGTGCATTTCAGTTTTAGAGGAATAGTCTTAATCTGGAATTTTCTTGATGCTCTAGGAGAAAAAAACAAAACAAAACAAAAACAGGAGAAACTTTGGTCAGATGCCTCCTCACGGGCAATACTGGCATTTCATATACAAGTTTTATTGATAATTTGTTGTTGTTGTTGTTGTTTGTTTGTTTGAGACAGAGTCTCTCTGTGTCGCCCAGGCTGGAGGGCAGCGGCACGATCTTGGCTCCCTGCAACCTCTGCCTCCTGGGTTCAAACGATTCTCCTGCCTTAGCCTCCTGAGTAGCTGGTATTACAGTCACCTGCCATCATTCCCAGCTTCCCAAAGTGCTGGGATTACAGGCGTGCGCCACCGCATCCAACCTGGTGACATGGTGACTTTTGCTATTCATACCGTATTAACATTGAGCAAATGTCACCTTTGCTAATGTTGCTGTTCTCAATCTATTTCCTTTCATTAAAGAACCTTTAATGAAGGAAAGACTTGGAAACTATTTAAATCCATGGTTAACCATACTGGTAGAAGAAATTGAACACACATGTACATAAAACACCCACACGTGTACATGCTTATTATAACTAAAGATTGAATGTTAACCAACATTAACCCTCACCATAAATGAATCTCCAATCTGCTCTTTGTTTTGCTTTCACTAAAAAGAGAAGACAGCTCTGCTAACAACAGAGAAAGGAAGACCACAGTTGTGCATAAAATCAAAATATGAATAATGATATTTATTTTCAACTAGACTTTCAGCAGCCACACTCTGAGTTTTGGATGCTTCTTGCTTTAACAGGAAAGATATGCCCTTTTATAAACTACCGCAATCACAGAAACTTACAGATGATGATAGTAGAATGGAGAACTTGTTATAGAAATAATATAATAAATGTTTTTCTGATGTATGTGCACATAAATATGTGTCTGTGTGTGCACATACACATTTAGGAAACAGTTTCTCACAATTCAGATGGGGCTTTTAGTAAACCTCATGCATAATTTGAATGACAGAATATAAAAATTCATTTTTGGCCAGAGCATGTTAGAAGTTTACATTATACACAACTTTTCAAAAGATACACTAAAGATAGATCTGAAAATTAAATTTTGTTTCCAATGTATTAAAATCTCAGTGCAGTTTCAAGTTGAACTATGTGAAAATATTGTATAAATAAATTACTTTAAAAAACATTTAGTCTGTTCAGTCTTTCATATTAAAATGGTAACTTTAGTGTAAAAAAAAATGGAGGCCAATATTCCAGTCCTAGAAATAACTTTTTGAAGTTTGATGTTAATAAATAACCATTGCTCCTCTTCCAGCTTGTGAAATGTTAAATGCTTTGTTCTCTACTTAATTTTAGTTTTCATATTCTAAAACTAAGATTGGCAAAGTGAACTGCAATGTTTCAATGAAGATTTGGTTATATAACTCACATGCGAAAATGCAGACTTCCAAATTAATACCAGCCTTTAGTGAATGCTTGGT
>NW_012110474.1:1891854-1916353 GCF_000951045.1 Mandrillus leucophaeus
TGTCTAACAAAAGACTAAATCAATTTATTGAATAAATTGACCATAATAACATAAACTTTGTGAATATTTTATATTTATTAACATTGCTTATCAGTTGCTACTAAAGAATAACAAACACTATTTTAGGATTGATTATGAAAGGTAGCTACATTTTGGGGGAACTCCTATTATCTTATTTTTCTAATTTCAGGCATGTGAATTATTTCACATGGGTCAGAATCTCTTGCCATATAGCAAACATTGTCCAAATTCTATAATGGGACATGTAAAAATGTGATATAGTTCCAAATAAATGTGAAAATATAAGACAAACTATTTTAGTAAGGTAAATTTTTGGTATAATATTTTAAAAATTTTTTCATATTTTGAAATTCATATATTTCATATATGAATGTGGGTGGCATACTTTATGTGCTTTAGATTTCATAGCAAGTATTGTAAAAATTGTAAAAGATACACATTGACAATATGGATATAACAATTTTCAAAGGATTAAAGTCATTGTTTTAACAGATACATTTTTTTCAATTTTATATTTTATATAATAATAAAGTTTTAAATCAGGGTTTACTATTTAAGACTCATAAGGATTTTAAGACCATTTATCAAATAATGTAGGCAACAAAGGTATAAGTCATTAAAGTAACTTTAAAATGTACCCATGAATAATATGTTTCCTTTTCAGACATTTATGCAAGCTTGCTTTCTAAAACTATTCATGGTAAAGTTTCCCCTAAAGAGCTTAACATTTTGAAGAAATCCATAGAAACAATGAGGCAAAGAAAAAATAATAACGAAGTAGTAAACATAGACAAATTTTACTGAAAATATATTATCTAGATCTAATAACCTTTGTATTAGTTTGCTTTATGCCATAAACATGTACCATAGACTGGATGGCTCAAACAACATAAATTTATTTTCTCACAGTTCTAAAGGCTGGAAGTCCAAGAACAAGGTATCAGCAGGGTTGGTTTCTCCCTATGCCTTTCTCCTTGGCTTACTGATTGCCACCTCACTGCTGTGTCCTCCTATGTTCTTCCCTCTGTAAGTGGGCATCACTGATGGTTTTTTGTGTGTCCAAATTTCTGCTTCTCATAAATTTCAGTCTAATTAGATTAGGGTCCCCCTTAAGCATGTCATTTTAATGAATCACCTCTTTAATGAACCTATGTCCAAATACAATGACACTCTGAGCTACTGAGGGCTAGGGCTTCAACATATGAATTGGGGGTACAGAGGTGAGGGACATAAATCAGCCCATGACAACCTTCTATTAAAAAGAGAAAACATATGTACTTTTAAAGTAATTGAAAAAGTTTGCTCACAACATTTTTAATGATTAACATTATTTTATTTGACATTAACAATAACATAATTCAACTACGTATGTGTTATCAAACATATTGAGAGGCAGCGTTCTTCTAATAGTTTAATAATAGTCTATAATAATAGTAGCAACAGCAGTAGTACTATTACTAATATTACTATTTGCAGTAGTTTAATGGTAATAAAGACATTATTTACCCTGACTCCCTTTACAGTATTTTTTTTCTTTACGATCACACAAAATTATCACCCTCACTTTACACACAATGAAACTATGAACCAGAGAAGCGAAATAACATATTCAATGTCCTTAGCTATTGAGTTTTAGAATGGGGATTGCTTCAATTACAAAAAGTAGTAATAGCAAAAGTTGGGTGTTCACTAACTATGAAAGATACATGCATTCTTTATACAATATTGCTTAAGATCCTTGGCTGAGAAAGTACTTTAATTTATGTAATCACTGAACAATTGTTATTGAGCACCTCTTGTGTGCCAGGCCTTAAGGTACAAATACAAAAAAGACAGATTTAACATTATTTTTATAGCTTATTGTTGCTTAACTATGCCAGTTTTAGCCTTTGCTTTTGACTTCGGTGGGTTATTTTTTTAAATTTTTATTGCTTTGTTTTATTTTTATGTTTTTACAAATAGAACTTCATAATTTCAAATGAGTTAGCCTAGTAAAAGTGATTTTATGTTGATACAAGAAAATATTTTAGAAATATATCTTTCCCCAAAAATAGTTTTACGATTGAAAAGTTGAAAGAGTCAGAGAAAAATTAAACAAGACAGTCTAGAATTCCAGCTCCACATCCTTTAAAATGATAATCAACATCTTTTAATTGTGAAAAAACAGGGCAAAAAATTAGGTATATACAATTGAAAAGAAATGCAAAAGGATAAAGTCATCACAAATGTTTTCATTTGGAGTAAAAACGATCACCAAACATTTGTCTTTGTCCCGTTTCTTATTTTATTAAATTCATGACCATATTGAACACTGTGTCCTATTTCCCTGACATTCTAGTGAATGAAAAATGAGAGAACACAGTTAATGATTTGATTATGGTACAAAATTGTATTTTATATGTCAAGATAAATGTTAACATTGATACAGAATTTATGGATTTGTAGACAGTATTTAATTTCTGGAAAAATATTTTATCAAAATTATTAATCATTTATTATTGTCAACAGAACTGTGTGGCAGATTTCATTACACTGTGGTAAAAGATAGTGAATATAAAATCTCTTTCCAGACTCACTGTCATGCAACACCCAAAGCATTTTGAAGAGGAACAATTTTAATATGTCTTTTCACAAAGATTTATGCCATCATCAGTTTTATATAAAGAGAAACCCTGTGGCCAGGAAAAAAGACACCTGCAAATGAAATGTGCATTAATATAAATGTACTTCCAATGAGGTCACTGGGGCCAAGGCTTTGCTTACTAATCCATTGTGTATTTGCAGCAAGACAAAAAAAAAAGGATACTAATCTTCTAAACATTAAAAAAAATTTTACAAGTTACTTTAATGTAAAATTAATTTATAAAATATTTTCCGTATCTATTGGTTTAAAGTAATTCCTGCTTTTGTTTCAAGCAAGACAACTCACCAGTAAGGAGCTATCTACTCAACATTAAATATGCCAACAAATATTAACTTTCAAAGAGTTTACAAAATTTTAAGTACAGTTCCATCTTTCTTCAAAGTAAAATGTTAAATTGAAATGTGGCTTTTCACCTGATCTTTGTGGTACTGTAAGTGTTGTTGTTATATAATTGTCGTGTCAGTCTTCTTAGCAAATTAACTCTTATTATGCAGAGCAAAACAAATACCAAAAAAGAAAACCCAAAAACAAAAACAAAAGCAAATTATTCGTTGGCAATCCAAATTGGAAAACCCCTGCTATTAGCTTAAGGAAGTAACTAGCTATAACAAACAGAAACAGATGATTTGATTTATCAGGATGCTTCATATTAAAATGAAGTGATTACATAAATATAAGATTTAAGTCATGCATGCTAAAATCATGTGAATTAAGTGTTCTGGCAAATCATTTGAAAAATAATGACTTCGATACATTGAAAACTGAACACCAGTAATCTAAAGAAGTGAATGTATTTTTAAAAAAGAAAAATATAAATAAAGATCTCAATTTATTCCCAGGGAATAATTTGTGCAATGTGAAAATTGGGCTGAAAAATGAAAATGTGTTAATAAAAGCCATTCTTTAATGTGTATAAGCATAAAAATCCATAGAATACACACAAGCTAACAATACGGTTTTAGTTCATTTGTTTTGAAAACAGACCATCTTGATTAGATCTCAGAAAATGATTCAACAGGTAAATTACAGGTATACATTTTTAAAAATAATTCATTTTAAATAATCTTCTGTGTGGCATGAGAAAAAGTAAAACTGGAGGATTCAGGTTTTACATTGAATATGTATGTGGCTTAAATTTTCTTCCAGTTGACTACTTTCTCCTGTGGTGAGCCTTAAACCTCTCTCTTAAGAACAAATATTCCCTGTGCTCCTTGTAAACTGCCGTTTTGCTGTCAGTACCAAATTAATAGATAACAATAGAAGAAGATGTGAACACTTTTCCTGTCACAAATAAGTAGTTTACATAGACAGTATTAATGTGAGTAATGCTAGCTTGTTTTTATTAAAAATGAGGATCAGTACCTACTCTGAAAACAGAATTTTAAAATGAATTTAGAAAAAAACAAAATAAAACAAAACAAAAAACAGGAAAAGTACAATTTTACCTAAAATGACAATTCCAAGTAATTGTCCATCCCTAACATGGATGTTTAGTCCAAACTGACACACCCACATACAATGTCTTTCTACAAAGATAAACTATAAACATGCAACTGCTGATTCAAGTTCTTCTGAGTGGCCTCATCTATCTTGAGTTGTTTCTGAGCTGACTTCACTTCTAAATTGTTCCTTATCTCTTATTTATGGTTTCACTCCTGCCTATTAATTTTTCTTTTCTGAATGTGTTCCTCCTTCATCAACTCTTGGACCTCTCTCAGGGACCTGCCTAACCCTCCTGACTGAGTCTCCCTGTTCCCAGCCCCACATTCAACGAGGCGCAGACTTATGGTGGTGTTCCTCTTAAGTATCTGTAGAATGTGCCTCCTACTGTCCATCATCACCACCAGTTTCTTATTTCAGAATTTTATCATCTCTCACTTCAAATATTACAATATCCTGCTCACCAGTTTTCTTGCCAAAGTCTTCGTCAACTTCCAATTGATTCACTACACTTTTCCAGAGTAATCTTTCTAAAATGAAACTTAGATCAGTTCTCTGCTTAAAACCATTTGATGCCGCCTAAAGCCTTTTTGGATCTAATGCGGACTTCCTTGCATGATACACCAGGTCCTTCATGATCTGGCTCCTCTCTTACCTGTTTACAGCAGTCTCCTACCAATCTTCAAAGGGAACACAATACACCAGCCACACTGAGCTGCTCTGTCTTCTTGAAACACAGCATGTTGTTCCATAAATTCGTGCCTTTGTACTTGTTGTCCCTTCTGCTTAAAGTACTCTTTCTTATTTGTCTGTGTCAAACGTAAATAAAATTCTGAATATGAAGACCAAGTGCTCACTTCCATAGGTACGGAAAGTGTCATAGTTGAGTTTGTATATGCCTGAGGGGTTTCTTGGGACACAGGATTTTCAGCTATAAATCTGAGATAGCTCTGAGTAAATTAGAATGGCTGTTCACCCTTGTTGAAACTCAAAAACTAGACAGAAACAAGTCTTCCTCTTGTATGTTCTTCATGTTCCCCGAATCTCTGCCCTAGCCCTTACTGCCTTCTATTGCAACTGTTTTAAATTTATGTCTTATTCTTACACCAGGCTATGAGCATCTTCAGAGACTCGACCTTATTCATCTTTGTATTTTTATCAACTACTCTATCATCAGGCGTAGGTTAGGTATTCAGGAAATGTTTGATAACTTCGAGTAAAGAAATTGATTAATAAATGCAGGAATGGTGGAATGATATAAAAAGATTCTAAAGGGACGACAGGATTTGTGTCCCAAAGAGTATAGACAATTTAAAAAATAAACCCAGGAACTAAGGCCTGGCATGCAGGTCTCAGAAACAAGCAAGAAAACCACTTGTCAGATTCTAGAGCACATGAGTAACCTAGATTAACACAAGTCTCTTGACTTCTAGAAATCTCAGGAAAATTAGTTAAATTATAATTTCCACATTCTGTGGAAGTCCAAATCTCTCTTTAACACATTCATTCATTCTGGGAGGTGGAGAAGATTTATGTTCTTATAGTCACATCTGTTGCTGGGTTCCTGTTTCCTCAAGTACCACATTTTGGTACCAGTCAAAAACAGATGTAAAATTCAGTCCTGCCCACAGGTTCCACAAACAACCCATTCACTCAAAGCATTGGCAAAGTTGTAGTATTTACTGATGATTTGAGTACGGTAGAAGAAATGCTTATATGGCAGAAATGTAAAAAGTAGCATCAAGCAACAAAACTTCGAACTGAACATTTGGCGTTTGTGTTCCTGCTCTGTAATACCCTCTGGCAACCCACCACAAGAGAATTTCACCTAACTTTTCTCCTGAGAGCCCTCTCATCTCTTACTAACTTTAAGTTTTCTGCCTCTTTCTTCTTTCTTCTCTGCTCTTGTTTTTCTTTGCTCTTCTTCCCTCATAGAAATAAAGAAATTTGCCCTCTTATTTCTTACTGAGCAGTGTAGCTCTGGTTTTTTTCAAACATCCAAGTTCCTTAGAGTCACTCTCTACTCCCAAAGGGCTGACCAAGGTGTATTCCCATAAAAAAAATAATTTCCACCCTAAAGAGAAGTTATGGCCAGTCTTTACAATGATTACATATCCACCTCATTACCAAAGGTCAGAAATGAAATAAGCACAATGATGCAATGATGAAGAATCACAATGATGACCAAAGAAAATTAGTAATTTCATTTTACCTAATGACAGGCAGAACAGACTGGGACTGGAACCGGATCCTAATCAGCTTAAGGCTAGAGACTGTAATTGACTTGTCCATTTATGGATCATTGGCAGTTAGCCCAGCATCAGACATGTAGTAAGTACTCACTAAATGATTTTGAAATGTGAATACATGATTTGCAAGTTTGGTCACACAAACATTTGTTCTAATTAAGCCATTAAAATAAGTAGTCAGTTTAAGGAAAAACAACCTGTTAATCTATTATCTAAAATGGATGACTTATTAAACACAATCAGTTATTAGCCATCGTGAGACTTGGCAATGCAAGTTAACAATTGGTTGAAAAGTTAAAAAATAAAATTTACTGAATGCTTCTTTATCGCACTTGAAGAAACCTTTTTCTATGTTGACTAAATTAATTTTTACTTTAAAAAATTGCACAGGCAGAAACAAAACTACAAATAAACATTTTTGTCTAAGTGTACTGCAACAGAAGGCATGCAATTATTTGGGTTTGAAATTAATTTTAAAGGATTAAACACATAAGTGTACATATTACTTGGATATTTATAATTAAAGTAAAGCAAATAGGCTCTTAAGAGAATGCTTTAATATTGTTAACACTACTTATTCAGAGTTATGTAGAATGCTAAAGGCCTAATTTGCTTCACCAAACAATTCATAAATCCAGAGAGACGTCAACATTACCAAAGATGTAGGAGTGATTTCTTCCTATGCCAGAGTTAAAATAATATCTTCACTGATAATAATAATAATCATCAATATATGTAGAATACATTTTAAAAAGCAAAAATCTTAACTGCATAATCATAGCTACATAAAAATTATACTTATGCAAGAATGATTTCATAGACTTTGTTTTTAAAACCCTTTAATCATTTTCTAGTTTAAACATACGTACATTAGAAATACTATATATGTTATTTACCTTCGGGAGCCTTGGAAACAACGTTTTAGTATTTTAACCCATTTCAGTTATTCTTTCCATTGTGTTATTTTCACATTTTTAAAATTCAGAGTCAAAGAAACTATTCTAATGCCTTTTTAATTCTGCTGTTAACAGAGATAATTATAGATCATTACATCATGGGATTCTGCTTTCCAATGTTTATAAGAACATTTAATAATTATTAGTAAAAGACTGAGAATTATAGAGAAGCTGGATATTGTTTCACTTCACTAAACCTGCATATTAAATAATCATGAAAACATTTAAAACCTGTCAGTGAGTTTCCTCATAAGATGCCCTTTCAAGTGTTTGCCATTTTCTCCTTCCGTTTACAGAGTTAAAACGGGAATGCACATACCTTACTTTTCTTGTGGCCTTCTTTTTTCATTAGCCCCAAGTGTGGCTCAGACATCACAGCTATTTTAGGTAAAACATGAGAATATTCTGCAATGTGGGTAAACTCTGATTTTTAAGCAGCTCTAATTACAAATATTCTTGCTTCGCTATTTTTCTCAGGGATAGGAAGAGCTGCCAGCATTCCAATTTGGAAAACCTTTTAAGGGAAATAAAAAACTAGTCCGCGATGCTTTTTAAAAGTCTTGTGTGGTGAAAGGGAAACAATTTTTTTTATCTTTGTTGAGTCAATTTTTTAAATAAGTCTTTTAAATGATTAAAATATTAGTAAATACATTCATTTTTAATGTGTCATTTTGAGGAGTTTAGAGTTTTTTTAATGAAATACTTGCAAATATGGGGCAAAATGGGTGACAACATTTTTCTCCTGGAAGCCCCCCACTGCCGCCCACAACAACCTTGTTTTGCTTTGTTTCACATCAACTATAGATCCAAACAGACTCTGTTGATTTTACTTGGATTGTTTATGGTAACACATTCTGTCACTGACTTCTCTTGGGGGAAAGGTGCCTGGGTAACATTTTTATACAGTTCTGAAAATTGCGAGATCATTCATCTTTTTTCCTGTAATGAACTCTTTAATTGCGTTCCTATTGTATCAGATATGGGTAAAGTTCAATATTTTAAAGTAGTATAAAGTTATCACTGAACAAATAAATAAAACTTAACTAGAGGAAAGTTTATAAGTTTTACATATTAGTTTCATATATATATACACACACACACATATATATATATATGCTATTTTTGTTTTTTTCTGTTCTCTTAGATAAAATAGGATTGATCAGAGCCTATGTCACGTCCAAGTTGTATTCTCACAGGCAGCCTGGGGAATTCCATGACGTGGAAAGACCATGGAAGTGGTTTCCAGTGAGTTGAAAGAGTTAAAGCAACTTTCAAAGGCACCTCCTAGCATGTAATTTATACGCATAGAGAATCCACCTCATTTTCCCTAAACACCAAAATGTCCATTCCTATCTGCTAGCATATTTTTAATCATTATTTATTATCATAGATGTTGGAAAAGGAAATACTTATTCATACCACCATGTTCCCAGAAGCATATTTTTTCAAGATATCCTGACAACTACCCTAGTCAAACTTTAAATAATTCCAAGGTTTTTTATCACTGACTTAAAAAAATTTCAAATTAGCACTCCTGAGTTTTTCCCTTGATATCTGTAATTAATCTGTCAACCTCACTAAAACCAATTTTTCTAAATCATTCTATGTGCTGATAGTCCTCGACATTTGCAAGATAGAACAACTAGAAATGCTTTGTTTTTGCTACCATAAAAATTTCTTTAGGTCATTTATTAGGCCTTAGTATTTGTCTTCTTTGACTTATTAGATACACTTTTCTGTATTTTTAAGGTCAGAGTATCTGTGCTACATTTAATAGGGATTCTGTTATTTTTTTTTCCCAAAAAAGAACAACGAAATAAGGAAAAAAATAAGGCAATTGGAAAAGAAAACCTTGCAACAAACAAAGGAAAGTTCCAAAAAAAGAAGTCAAACCTAAAAAAATAGTTGTATTTTTTATTTGCTTTAAATTAAGAGTGAAATGTACTTTTTGACTGTATATACACACATATTAAATAAATATCATATCTCTGTATTTATTTAACCAATATTAATTGCCAGTCAGCTATGCCACCATCCTAGGCATGAAGAGAGAGTTGTCTCAATAATTTGAGACAACTATTTTGTCTGTAAAAGCATCTAATCATTCATAAAATTTCAGACAATTGTATCTGCTATATCTTTGCAAATGAATTATTAATCTTATGCTTAATAGATTCTTAAACAGCAAACACAGATTCCTAATAACTTAAATGGTTGCTAACAAGTCCATTCATATGTTGCCTGAGAAGACAGTTTTTAAAAAGGATGAACAATTCAAAACAATTGCAGATTAAATACTTTTCAGACTTGGAACTCTGACTTCATAATAAATGATAACGTAAGTTATTAGTTTCTGTAAATTGCATCTCTTACTATATTCCTACAGCAGGTTCTCCATTGAAAAGAGTAAGGAAAAGGATAGCTCACTTCTGTGGCTACCTAATCCATTCTGCAACGTCAAATCCATCTCACAGAAGCTCGATCTCAAGAGAAAAATGAAATGACACAAAGTGTTCCAAAAATTGAATAGCATGGTAGTTACTCAAGTATCTATACATGTGTGTATTTGTGTGCACTTTATTATATATAGACAGAGTTGCTCTTTTATACTGGGCTGAAACCCCCCAGAAAATCTGTAACTCTTAATAGGAAGAAAAATAGGAAACAAAAGACCGAAGTGTAAAACAGTAAACATTCAACTGAATATCAAAATTAAAACATAAGGACCTCACACATTCTTACAAAAGCACATGTCTGCTAATGAATACTAATTTCAGACTAATTCAAAACATCTAGTTTCTTATAGGCTTTTTACAACTCTAAGAATACACACACACACACACATAATTTTCTAAATGTTTCTAAGAATTTAATTTATATTTTCCTTGTCTTATTAATCAATGTAAAAATTAGAGTGGAACTGAAATGATCTTACACTAATTCATAAGTTAAAATTTTGCTATTAGGAGAACAGTTTAGTTAATTCTATCTAGTAAATACATATCAAAATGTAAGCTACTGAAAATTAATATTATATACTTCCATGGTAAATTTCGATGTTCACTGAACTTATTTAAAGTTTTTATAGTGGAATACACGCACACACACACATACACACACACACACGCTTCTGGATATTTAGAATAACTTCCCAAAAGGCAAATTCATTTCTCAGTAAAGGTATCTCAACCCAAATATACTAACCTTAAGTATTAACAGCTTTCTTTGTTATAATACTAATCATCTATGAACAGTATAGAAACAATATTACACGTATTGTTTTGTAAGATTCTGCACATTGTAAAAATATTGGAGGATATCTACATTTTTGTCCTGCTTTTAAATTTGTGGGACCACTTTTATGCCACACAAGATTCGATTTCATATTCTTAAATGCCTCAGAAGTGTTCTAGAGATTCATTCCCTGAACAAGACACGTTGTCAATCCCCACCCAGGCAACAGGTCGATGCTTAGATATTAAATAGTCTTAGATAAAACAGTAACCATTAGTGTTTTCCAGACAGCTGTAAAATACTTGATTTTCTTGCAAGGATTCCATTCTGATGTTTAAGAATTCTTATAGTCAAGCCATAGCATTGTACGGTTAGTTATAATCCTTCATGTCGGAGCTAAATCTCGCGCTTTTTTTGTACCCTCAGTAGAAACAAAGTTTATCACACTTGCTAAGCTCTCAATATAATTGAAATGTATGAGCAAACAGATAGCTATTCATAGTGTTTTGTTTCTGCACCTCTTTTGGTCACTATTTAACTATAAAAATCAATAGCTCAAATTAAATTTTCCCATTTTATTTTCATTGCATTGAACTCTGTTGAAATACATTAAATATAATATATATAGCAGCATACTAAGGTTGAGCATTTCATATGTAAAATAGAGATGGTCAATTTCTTTCCTGCTTCTAAACCTGTAAACTTCCCTGTCTGTGCTATCCTGATCTCTCTCCATTCTTTCTCTCTCCACCTCATATCTAATCTTCCTGCCAATGCACGGTATTTCACCCTCTCATCTCCTAAGAGAACTTACTCCATCAGTGATCCTTCTTTTTCTCCTGGGATTCGACTTTCTTTCTTATTTATCTAAAGGTATTTTTTCAATATCAAGTGTCTCCTGGCTTAAAAGAAAAAGATGAGGAGTGGTCCACATTTGCGGTCTTTCTTTACTTCATTGCTAGTCAGACCTCAATTCACTGAAAGCTAGACCCTTCCCTCATCATTTCATTTCAGCTGCTCATACAACCTCATTACTGGCCTCTTTACTGCACCTTTTCCAGTTTTCATTTTACTTGACTTCTCAGTGGCATTGACAGCATAACAAATGACTACATTTTCCTTGTTGGAATTTTGCCCATTAGCTCTCAGAATAACCATTCAGTCTAGGTTCTTCTCCTAATTTGCTAGGTATTGCTTCTCAGGTTTGGATGGTCACATTTTTCCAAGCATTCCTTAAATACTGTTCTTTCCTACCCCCAGAGTTCAATCCTGGGTCTTTATTTGCCCCTCATCCTGTTAACTCCTTCTGTGAATTCATCCTTACAGCTGGCTTTCACTGACACTGAAAGGGATGATGACTAAAGCAATTGAAATTTCAAGCCCAGGATTCCTTCCTGAGCCACTGGGGCATGCTGGAGTCCCACAGTACCAGAAGTACCTCCTGGCTGACCCCTCCAGCTTCTAGGAGGCAATTATTAAACTTCTGACTCCAACTGGCCTGCTCTAACTCTTCATGGCTTTGCTCTTGTTTTTTTTCCTACTCAATTTTGTGTGACTTAAAAATAAAACCTCTATTTAACTTAATAAATCTATCAATATTATAATTTTAAATTCTATTTTATAAATAACAGAAAATATAAATATTTAATTGAATAAACATGAGCAAAGATGATAACAATATAATGTAACACTTATTTGATTTTTTCCAAATAATATTTTCATATTTATTCATTAAATCCTCACAGCCAACACATAACTTTATTATTATTGTTTACTGTAGGGAATTTAGGCTTCTAGAGGTTTGGAGTCTTGCCCACGATCACACACTAGTAAGTGACAGAACAAGAACTTGAAATATTAGAAAAAATTACGTGTCTTCACATAAATATTCTATGGTCTTTAACTGTCACCAATTACAAAGTCCTGCTCCAGGGTTGAGAGCTGTTTTCCTCAAAGATGCTACAAAGAAGGAAATATTTAAGTTTCTTATTCCTTGCTGACTTTTATTTTTTTGATAGAAGAAATAATTTTGTCCTAAAGCATTAGAAAAAATGAAAAATTAAGCAGGGAAATGAAAGATCATGAATCACCTACAAATTGAGTTTTATATTCTACACAGTCAAGAGTTAATAGCATATGTATGAGAGTCAACAAATTACAAGCTGGACAAGATGTATCAAAATTCAAAAATAAATCTTAAATTTTTATAAAGGATTTAAAAGCTACTTCCGCAAGATTCAGACAAATTGCTTGTCCTCAGTGCATTTTGCTCAGTTCTCTCATATGGTGATGGCCTTTTGACATTGGCCTTAAGGGCCTTTGCTGATCTTGCCACTCGTTCCATATGTTTAAACAAAGCATGTGGTTTTTGCCAGCATCCTGCCACAGACAGAGAAACATAATCTCTGAATGAGGCAGGAGCCCAGACCCCAGAAGATCTTCAGAGTTATGCTGGGACGAGATTCTTGTCTAGCAATGAGGGGCAGTAACATTCCTCCCTGGCGCCTGCTGAAACAAATTTCAAAAATGGTAACAGGCTTGTTTTAAGGTTTTAAAACTATCAGTCTGGGATCAGCAGCCTTTTCTGAGAAGCTGTGGATGCCAAATTCCAGCTGTCACAACTTGCTTCTGTGAGAACCTCATGCTCAGTTGGTCAGAGACTTGGAAGATGAACCTCATTAAGACTGTGAGCCACAACTCTTTTCAGACAGACCAAACCCAAACCACAAATCATCCTTTTGAAAACCCCAGCCTTTCCTTCTTGGTTTGGAATACAGGGTCAACACAAGGTTATCTGTAGGTTGGATGTGAGCACCCAAACAAAATATTTAGCCAACTATATGACTAGTTTGTGGTTTCAGGTTTTTATTTCAAAATATTTGCAGCCCATTAATCACTACCATGAAAGAGTCTTCATCAAGGAGTTCACACTCAGTTCATTTATTAGGCTACAGAATCAGTATTTATATACTTGTATCACAAAGAGAAAAACAATAATTGACCAAATTGAATCGGAGACATGTCTAGGATTTGAGGCCTTCAAGCAACATTCTTTTCTCTTTACAAGATTTTCAATTATCCGATCGTGACTGTAGAGTGGCAACTTGGGTGACATCAGTTCTCTTAGGGAGGGAAAGGTAAGGTTTCAGCTCCACATGTGCTTTCTTAAGGCCAGAACCATGACTAATGAATTGCTCAACAGGAAAAATAGCTGATCTTCAAAGAGTTTAGAATGTGTAGCTGTAGTGAATATTATACATAAATAATGTTTATTGGACTTGAGTGATCTCTCATTACACTCCTTAAAAAGAATTTCCGGAATTATTTTCATGGGCAATTAAGTCATAGTTAACAATAATTAAATGCTTCATATGTACAGGGCACTATTTTGAGTCTTTTACTTGCATTAATGCATTTAATCCTCACAATACTACTTTGTGGTGGCTCTTTGCATGATGTCTATTATATTGATAAATACTAGCCTAGAAAAGTTAAATAACTTGCCCAAGTTCTCACAGCTAGAAGGTAGAAGGGCCAGAATTTATCTTTGATGTTATAATTTAAGCAATAGATGGAAGGTTATGTTTTCTATTGTGGAACGTATTGTGTCTTTTGGCTTCTCCTCCAAAATGTGTAGGGGCTACCAATACAATAGGTATATGCCTACGAAATAATAGTATGACTGGATTTTTGGTGACATGGCTTCTTCCATTAGTACAGTTTGTTACTTTCAGTAAGTCAAGTGCAGTATTGATACTTTGGATCAGAGTTTTCTTTGGACACTGGGGTAGGAGTTAGAAGCCCTCAGTAATAAATTGATCTCTGCCATCAACAAACTCTATATCCTTAAGTAGTCTTTTAACCATTTTGAGCCTCTGTGTCTCCTCTCTACCTGAAGGTAATAAGTCTTGGCTGTCCTGGCCAACAAACAGAATCCCTGACATATCAGCAACAAGAAGTTTGTTAAAGTAATATGTTCATAAAATTATTATATGGATATATGTTGCTATTAATTTTTTATTAAACACCAAGCAACCTTAAAGCCATGGGAGTGAGTTAAACAAGAAGTTTGAGTAGCTATTTCTTATACAGCAGGAAATTTTGCCCAATGTCACTGCGTTTAATTTTGATAAAGTACTGCTTATCTATTTTTGCTTTAGTGCTTTTGGTGCTATATCTAAAAACTCATTTACCAAACAAAAAGTAACGAAGATTTTCTCCTATATTTTCTCCTAGAATTTTATAGTTTTGAATTGTACATTTAGGTCTATGATCTAGTTAGAGTAAATTTTTTGAAAGGTGTACAATCTATGTACAATCTATGTTTATTTACTTATTTATTTATTTTTTGTTTAACATTTATTTTAAGTTCAAAGGTACAGGTGCAGGTTGGTTATATAGGCAAATTATGTGTCAAGGTGTTTGGTGTACAGAAGATTTCATCCCCCAGGTAATAAGCCTAGTACCTGATAGTTAATTTTTCAATCCTCTCCATCCTCTCATCCTCCACCCTCAAGTAGGGCCCAGTGTCTATTGTTCCTTTCTTTGTGTCCGTGTGTACTCAATGTTTAGCTCCCACCTATAAGTGAGAACATGTGGAATTTGGTTTTCTGTTTCTGTGTTAGTTCACTTAAGATAATGGCCTCCAGCTTCATTCATGCTGCTGCAAAAGACATAATTTCATTCTTTTTTATGGCTGCGTAGTATTTCATGGTGGATATGTACCATATTTTCTTTATCCATTTCACTGTTGATGAGCATGTAGGTTAATTCAAGACTTTGCTATTGTGAATAGTGCTGCGATGAGCATATGCATGCATGTTTTTCTGGTAGAACAATTTATATTCCTTTGAGTCTACACCCAATAAAAGTATTGCTAGGTCAAATGGTACTTGTTTTAAGTTCTTCGAGAAATCATCACACTGCTTTTACACTAGCTGAACAAACTTACCTTCACATCAGCAGTGTGTAAGGAGTGTCTTTTCTCCACAACCTTTCCAGAATATCTTAGTTTTTGAATTTTTAATAATAGTCATTCTGACTGGTGTAAGATAGTATCTCATTGTGGTTTTGATTTGCATTTCTCTACTGATCAATGATGTTGAGCTTTCCTTTATTTGCTTGTTGGCCATGTGTATGTCTTCTTTTCAAAAGTGTCTGTCACGTTGTTTGCCCACTTTTTATTGGAATTCCTTGTAAATTTGTTTAAGTCCCTTACAGACTCTGTATATTATTTTTTTTTGTTGGCAGTATAGTTTGAAAATATTTTCTCCCATTCTGTGGGTTTTCTATTTACTCTGTTAATAGTTTCTTTTGCTGTGCAGAAGCTCTTTAAGTAGGTCTCATTTGTCAGTTTTTGTTTTTGTTGCAATTACTTTTGGCATCATCATCATGAAATCTTTGTCAGGGCCTATGTCAAGAATGATATTTCCTAAATCATCTTCCTGTGTTTTTATAGTTTTAGCTTTTCCATTTAAGTCTTTAATTCATCTATATATGATATTTGCATATGGCATAGGAAGGGGTCCAGCTCTAATCTTCTGTATGTGGCTAATCTGTTACCCTGGGACCATTTATTGAATAGGGAGCCCTTTTCCCATTGCTTGTTTTTATTTACTTTGTCAAATATCAGATGGTTGTATGTGTATGGCTTTATTTGTGGGCTCTCTATTATTTTCTATTGATATATCCGTCTATTTTGTACCAGTGCTGTTTTGTTTGTTGCGGCCTTGTAGTATAGTTTGACATCGTGTAACGTGATGCCTCCAGTTTTGTTATTTTGCTTAGAATTGCCTTGGCCTTGGCTATTTGAGCTCTTTTTTGGTTCCATATGAATTTTAAAATAGGTTTTCCTAATTCTGTGAAGAATGTCATATGTAGTTTGACAGGAATAGCATTGAATCTGTAAATTGCTTTGGGCAGGATGGCCATTAAAATGATATTGATTCTTCCTATCCATGAGCATGGAATGTTTTTCCATTGTATGTGTCATCTCTTGATTTCTTTTAAAAGTGTTGTGTAACTCTCTTTGTAGAGATCTTTCATCTCTCTGGTTAGCTGCATTCCTAAGTATTTTATTCTTTTTGTGGCTATTGTGAATGGAATTGTTTTCTTGATTTGGCTCTCAGCTTGGATGTTGTTGTATATAGAAATGTTACTGATTTTCATGCATCGATTTTGTATCCTCAAACTGCTGAAGTTATTTATCTGCTTAAGGAGCTTTTGGGCAGAGGCTATGGGATTTTCTAGGTATAGAATTGTATCATCTGTGAAAAAAGATAATTTGACTTCCTCTCTTCCCATCTGGATGCCTTTTATTTCTTTCTCTTGCCTGATTGCTCTGTCTAGAACTTCCAATATTATGTTGGAAGTGGTGTCATTGTGGTGTAGGAGTGATGAGAGTGGGCATTCTCATCTTGTGCTGGTTCTTAAGGGGAATGCTTCCAACTTTTGCCCACTCAATGTGATGTTAGCTGTGGGTTTGTTATAATAGCTTTTAGTATTTTGAGGTATGTTCCTTTAATGCCTAGTTTGTTGAGGGTTTTTTAATATGAAGGAATGTTGAATTTTATTAAAAGTCTTTTCTGCATTTATTGAGATGATAATGTGGTTTTTGTTTTTAGTTCTGTTTACATGGTGAATCACATTTATTGACTTGTGTATGTTGAACCAATCTTGCATCCCAGTAATAAAGCCTACTTGATCATGGTAGATTAGCTTTTTGATGTGCTGCTGGATATGATTTGCTCATATTTTTTTGAGGATTTTTGCATATATGTTCATTGATAATATTGGCCTGAAGTTTTCTTTTTTTCTTTTTTTTTTTTTTTTTTTGCTGTGCCTCTGCCAAGCTTTGGTACCAGGACAATACTGGCCTCACAGAACGAGTTAGGAAGAAGTTCTTCCTCCTCATTTTTTTTGGAATAATTTCAGTAGGAATGGTACCAGCTCTTTACACATCTGGTAGAATTTGACTATGAATCCATCTGATCCTGGGTTTTTTCTGGTTGGTAGGTTTTTATTAGTGATTCAATTTGGGGAATCATTATTGGTTTGTTAAGGGATTCCATTTCTTTCTGGTTCAATCTTGGGAAATTATATGTTTCCAGGAATCTATCCATTTCTTCTAGATTATCTAGATTGTGTGCATGGGTGTGCATGGAGGTGTTCATAGTAGTCTCAGAGTTTTTCTTTTTTTTTTTTTTTGGTTTTGTGTGGTCAGTGGTAATGTCCCCTTTGTAATTCTGAGTGTGTTTATTTGGATCTTCTCTTCTTTTTTTGTTTTTAGTCTAGTTACCAGTCTATCAATTTAATTTATTTTTTCAAATAATCAACTCTTTGATCCACTGATCTTTTGTATGGTTTTTTGGCATCTCAGTTTCCTTTAGTTCAGTCATAATTTTGTTTATTTTTTGTCTTCTGCTAGCTTTGTGGTTTGTCTGCTCATTTTTCTCTAGTGCCTCAAAGTGTGATATTATTTTGTCAATTTGACATCGTTCTAACTTTTTGATGTGGGCATTTGGTGCCATATAAACGTCCCTCTTTACATCGTTTTAGCTATGTCCCAGAGATTCTGTTATAGTATATCTTTGTACTCATTAGTTTCAAACAGTTTCTTGATTTCTGCCTTAATTTCATTGTTTACCCAAAAGTGATTCAGGAGCAGGTTGTTTAATTTCCACGTAATTGTATGATTATGACTAATTTCCTTAGTAGTAATTTCTTTTTTTATTGTGCTGTGTTTTAAGAGTGTGTGTGGTATGATTTCAGTTTCTTTTTTCTTAAATTTGCTGAGGATTGTTTTATGGCCAGTTGTGTGGTTTATTTAAGAGTATGTGCCACGTGGTAGAGAAAATAATGTGTATTCTGTCATTTTGGGGGGATGAGTTCTGTAGATATCTGTTAGGCCCACTTGGTCTAATTTTGAGTTCATTCCCCAATATCTTTGTTAGTTTTCTGCCTCAGTGGTCTGTCTAATACTGTCAGTGAGGTGTTGAAATCTCCCACTATTCCTGTGAAGCTATGTAAGTCTCTTTGTAGGTCTCTAAGCACTTGCTTTATGAATCTGAGCGCTCTTGTGTTGAGTGCATACATATTTAGGAGAGTTAGACCTTCTGATTAAATTGAACTCTTTACCATGATGTAACAATCTCCATTTCATTTTTTTTTTCATCATTGGAGGTTTAAAGTCTGTTTCGTCTGAAATTAGAATAGCAACTCCTGCTTTTTTCTGTTTGCTTAGTAGATTTTTATCAGTCCCTTTACTTTGAGTCTATGGGTGTCATTGAATGTGAGGTGAGTCTCTTATAAAAAGCATACACTTGGGTCTTACTTCTTTATACAACTTGCCACTCTGTGTGTTTTAACTGAGGGCATTTAGCCCATTTAAATTCAAGATTAATATTGATATTTGTGGGTCTGATTCTGTCATCATGTTGTTAGCTGGTTATAATGCAGACTTGATTGAATAGTTGTTTTATAGTGCCAGTGGTCTATGTACTTAAGTCTGTTTATGTGGTGCCCAGGAGAGTCTTTCTTTATTTCCATATTTAACACTTCCTTAAAGACTTCTTGTAATGCAGGTCTGGTGGTAATGAATTCTCTTAGCATTTGCTTGTCTGAAAAGGATCTGATTTCTCCTTTGCTTATGAGGCTTAATTTAGCTTGATATGAAACTCTTGGGTGGAATTTCTTTGAATATAGCCCTCCAACCTCTTCTGGCTTGTAGGGTTTCTGCTGAAAGGTCCAGTGTTAGCCTGATGGGGTTCCCTTTGTAGGTGACCTGCCCATTCTCTCTGGCTGCCTTTTATATTTTTTTCTTTCACTTTAACCTTGGAGAATCTGATGACTATGTATTTTGAGGATGATTGTTTTGTGTAGTATATTGCAGGCATTGTCTGCATATCCTGGATTTGAATTCTGGCATCTGAGAGAGGTTGAGGAAATTTTTGTGGATGATGTCCTCAAATATGTTTTCCAAGTTGCTTTCTTTCTCTCTCTTTCAGGGACACCAGTGAGCCATACATTTGATCTCTTTACCTAATCCTATATTTTTTCTGAGGTTTTATTTATTCTTTATTGTTTTCTCTTCATTTTTGCCTGACTGAGTTATTTCAGAGAGCTGGTCATCGAGCTCTGAGATTCTTCCCTTAGCTTGGTTGATTCTACTGTTAATACTTATGAAATCCTTGAGGTGTGTGTGGTTTTTGTCTGTTTGTTTGTTTTTTGTTTTTGAGACGGAGTCTCTCTCTGTCACCCAGGCTGGAGTGCAGTGGTGCCATCTCGGCTTACTGCAAGCTCCGCCTCCTGGGTTCATGCCATTCTTTTGCCTCAGCCCCTAAGTTGCAGAGACTACAGGATCCCCGCCACCATGCCCGGCTAATTTTTTTGTGTATTTTTAATAGAGACGGTGTTTCACCATGTTAGCCAGGATGGTCTCGATCTCCTGACCTCATGATCCACCTGTCTCGGCCTCCCAATTTTCCATGCACATTCTTTATTTCCCCTTGCCATGTTACATAACATATACATAGGATTCTGAAATTAGAAAACAAACATATTTGGAGAGAGCTGGTATTCTGCATACCAGCCTATTTTTGTGAATGATCAACCCATAAACCAAAGCCTAACATTATCCTAGACTCCTGCTCTTCCTTTACTCTGAACACAATATGTTACCAGTACTTATTAATGCTATACTCTGATTTTTCTTAAGTTATCTTATCTTTGCCCTCTCCAAAATCTCTTCTGTCTTCTCAAACACAGAAGTTCATGTTTTCATCACACTTCTAGCTCAGGTAACAGAGGTAGCTACCTAATTGTTCTTCCTGTGGTGTTGCACCACTTTTCTTCCATAATCTCAATTCTCCTTGCACATTTCTACATCTGTCCTCTACTCTGCATAGATAGATAGATAGAGAGATAGATAGATAGATAGATAGATCCAGATCTGACCACTTCATTTGTTTTTGTTTTTGTTTTTTGAGACGTAGTCTCACTCTGTCCAACAGGCTGGAGTGCAGTGGCAGAATCTCTCACTGCAAGCTCCGCCTCCCGTGTTCACGCCATTCTCCTGCTTCAGCGTCCCGAGTAGCTGCGATTACAGGCGCCTGCCACCACACCCAGCTAATTTTTTGTATTTTTTAGTAGAGACAGGGTTTCACCGTGTTAGCCAGGATGGTCTCGATCTCCTGACCTCGTGATCTACCCGTCTCCGCCTTCCAAAGTGCTGGGATTACAGGCATGAGCCACTGCGGCCGACCCGACCACTTCATTTTTATGTAACCCTAGCAATGAGTCTTCATAACATCGGGTTGTGAAGGTCAAATAGCCAAGACTGCCACTCCAAGTCTTCAGGCCGGCCTCTTGCAGACCTATCCACCCTCCATTTCCAACACAACACACTTTCATATGCCTATGTCTTAGGCACAACACATTCTGCTGAGTTCTTCTTTAAATGATGCTGCTTCTTGCTTTATTTGTTTTTGCAGTTGATACATCTATCATGTCAAATACTTGCCTTCCTCCATCATCTTGTTTCTAGCTATCTACACACATCCTTCAAGACTCTGCACAGACAATTCTTCCTTCAGAAGACTCTCCCAATTAGTCAGGGTGGAGAGCTAGCCTGTGTTAACAGAGTACTACATTTCTATGAGAATACTCACTCTGTTGTGTTATAATTCTGGTTTACTTGTCAGTCTCCTTCATTACTTCTTTGAAAACAAGAGCTATGACTTTCATTTTGTGCCATCAGAGCTACAAAGTGATTGGTAGAAAGTAGATATGCAGAACTTGCTTAAAGAATGAAAAAGTCTTGGGGATATAAATCTATTCTGGGAGTTAAAGGAATATTTCATCTGGAGCTTGCTGAGAACAGTACTGGAGCTAATCTAGTCTGCTAAGCTTTCCCCAAGTAGAAGCAGAAATTTGGATCCGCGACATCCTAAGAACTGGACAAGAATTCAGATGCTTTCTATAAGAGGAAGTCAGGAAAACATTTCCTCTGGCTCCAGTTTGACCCATAAACCAAGAAAGAAGCTTATGAAAGGCAGCAAGGATGAGTCTACCAGATAAATTTTACAGGAGTTAAAATGACATTTCTCTCTTGTCTCTACTCTTAATTGACTGCTGATGGTCACTGGGGTGTTTATACAGCCTCAAGGCTGACTCCATTCTGCTGCCATCTGTCTCAGTTGTAAGCTCACTACAAGTTCCATATGGCTGCTTAATTCCAAAGAGTCTAAAGTGTCCTCATGTTCCATAGGGCCAGTTGAGACAAATGACTTGCCTTATATGGTTCAGATTTGGACTAACTGAGAAATGAAATTAGCTGTACCCCAAATCTCTCAAAAATGCTTTTCCTTTAATAGAGAGGCTGCTATGGGCAACTGGCATCTCTGTCACACTTTATATGTTTATCTACTCTCTAAATAGAGAAGACATTTTTACTCTTAAAATAATGGAAAGAAGGTCACATTTTATTTGTGCTGAATAAAAACACTAACATAATTTCTACCAAGTTAATGCTCAATTCACTATTTCTCTCGCAGTATAAATAATTATCCTTTTTATTTGATGATGATGATGGTGGTGGTGCTGCTGCTGCTGATGATGATGATGTTGATGGAGCTATGCTAGTACCTGGGCACCTTATGGTAAAAAATTACTTATATATTTATTCAATCAAATATATTTTTTAATTCAATAAAGATTTTATAGTTAATCACCTGATTTATTCTTTCAAACAGACCCTTTAAATCTTCATTTCCTTTGCTCTTCTTTCTAGTTTATAACTGTCCTGCAGACTCCTAGTCCTCGATCTTTGCAACAATCTGCCTTTCCCATTGGTAAACAGTGCTAGAGAGTTTGAAAAACCATGCAACTTGACCTCTTTACAAATTCACTGTTTCTCTCTTCTGACGGGTCTTCTGTCTATTTCAGTCTCTTTCTTGTCTTCCAAATGCTCCTGTCTTGTCGCCATCAACAAAAACTCCAAAGTCTTACCATTCTCTTCATGATTCAAACTCTTTTCCTTTTCCTCCACACTCTCACTCAACTTCCTGCTTTTTATATCCACAGACAAATCAGTGGGGCCACTGCATTCTTATTCTCTTCAATCTAGTCTGGGAGGGTTAATTATTCCATTGAGGACTAATTCATTCAACTGTGCTGCTGAAAACCTCCTTATCTTCTCAGGGGACTTTGCTTTATCTGTTGATTGTTTTGCCTTGAATTATGATCTGCTCCTTCTTTACTTGATACTTTTCTTACTGAATGAAAAATTCAGGTCAACATACCCTCCTTATATAAAACATAAGACAAAGACCCTACTATCCATACTCTCTTTATATTCTACCAATCTCTTTAACTCTTTTGTCATCAGAAGGTCTTGAGCCCTTTCTCTGTGCTTGCTGTCTTCACTTATTTTTTCTTTCCCTGTCCCCACTTCCACCTCCATTTACTACCTTAAATAATGCACTTTTATCTTTCATGAAAATTCATGTTTTCCTTATATCTCTGTCATCAGTGTGGGCTTCCTTTTCTCTAGTTGTTCCTTAAATTATCATTATTTCTCAGATGTTGCAAACTGACCAAAGCTAATTAGGCAATTCATAATCCTAGGTTTCATTTTTTGATCGGCAATGGTGACCATTCTACAGTAGGAATTTGCTAATTCCTCAGCCCTGCTACTCATTATAAAGAAAGCAGAGCAGGCATAAACCAAATTCTGCACAAATACAGCCTACAGACATTTATTCAACAAATGTTCACTAGCAAAACAGGCACTTTACTGTTCTCTATAAGACTGATTTGATATTTAATTTTTATACTGAAATCTATCTGCTTCTTTCTTTAGTTTCATTGGATACTGTGATTTGAGTGATTTTGTATGCATGTACGTATAGGGTGGGTAAATGGTATGTGAGTCCTTATGTGTTTATGTTGGCATGTCATGAAACAGGTGGAAAATTCAGTGACAAAAATCTCAAACAGATTTCCACATTCTTCTGTGCTAACTGTAAGAGGAAAGGGAGGGAGGGAGGCGAGACAGAAATATCTCATTTTATTGAATTTTATTCATTTGAAAGTGCGCTAGAATTTAGAGCTATTTGTGAATAAGTTGCAAGAACATCTGCTGATGTTTGGTCATGAAAATTATTGGGAATCTAGGAATTAATTATGATACCTTTTTATTTCTTTTTTTAAAATTTCCTCTTTTAGATCATATTTATATTTTTTTCATTTGAGCAGAATTAGGTCTTATTTAACCATATCTCACATTTATAGTGATTTGAAATTGTTAAATGGTATGTCATTAATTTTTGAAAAGAATTATTTATGATATACATAACATTCCAATATAATTAACTGAAATGATTATGAAATCACTTATAATCTTTAAGCTCACCAAATGAAATGGTTTTCATTGTTTATATTTCTCTTAGTACATGTAAAACAGCATATCGTTCTTTATAGCTATAACCATAGCATATATAAAATATCTTTTGTAACATTAATATTTATTTATCCTTGTTAATATTCTGCTTTTATAACTACTATTTCTAGTTGTAACAAATTATGTCATATAGTAGGCAAATATCTTCTTTACTTATACCCCTATTTCTTGTCATTTGCTAATGCTCATTATTTGCTATTATAAATGTGTTATGCTAAACATCTCTATAGATAACATTTTATTTCCTGTTGGATTATTACTCAAAATAAATTTCCAGAAATGATATTACTAGATCAAAATATGGACATTTTTATGATTCTTGCTGCATACCATACATTATTTCCCAGAAAATTCAAAAATATTTTAATAGTTATTTATTGATTATATAGTAAATTTCAAGAAACATATTGCTACTAGACATACAGAAGTGAAAAACAGAGTTCTTTTCCTGGGGGAAATCATTCTATATTTTCTCCTTGGCTGCTTTGACTTCTGC
>NW_012110474.1:1916403-1918232 GCF_000951045.1 Mandrillus leucophaeus
TTCTTGTCATTTGCTAATGCTCATTATTTGCTATTATAAATGTGTTATGCTAAACATCTCTATAGATAACATTTTATTTCCTGTTGGATTATTACTCAAAATAAATTTCCAGAAATGATATTACTAGATCAAAATACGGACATTTTTATGATTCTTGCTGCATAGCATACATTATTTCCCAGAAAATTCAAAAATATTTTAATAGTTATTTATTGATTATATAGTAAATTTCGAGAAACATATTGCTACTAGACATACAGAAGTGAAAAACAGAGTTCTTTTCCTGGGGGAAATCATTCTATATTTTCTCCTTGGCTGCTTTGACTTCTGCGATGGGTGAGCAAACTATTTATCAACCATTAGTGGGCTTAACAACTTCAAACTATAGTACAGGGCTACAGTCACCAAAACAGCATGGTACTGGTACAAGATCAGAAACATAAAACAATGGAACAGAATAAATAACCCAGAAATGAGACTGCACACCTGCAACCATCTGACCTTTGACAAACCTGACAAAAACAATTAATAGGTAAAGTATTTCCTATTTAATAAATGGTGCTGGGATAACTGGCTAGCCATACGCAGAAAATTGAAACTGGACCCCATTTTGTATAGGACACTCTATACAAAAATCTTCTTAAGATGATTTTTGATCATCTTAATCATGTAAAATCCAAAACTATAAAACTCTAGAAGAGAACTTAGAAAATACTATTGAGGACATGTGCATGGGCAAAGATATCACGACAAAGACACAAAAAGCAATTGCAACAAAAGCAAAAATGGACAGCTGAAATCTAATTAAACTAATGAGCTTCTGCACAGCAAAAGAAACTATCAACAGAATAAAGAGACAACCTACAGAATGGGAGAAACATCTTGCAATCTATTCATCTGACAAATGTCTAATATCTAGCATCTATAAGGAACTTAAACAAATTTACAAGAAAAAACCAACTCCATTAAAAGGTGAGCAAAGAACATGAACAGACAGACACTTCTCAAAAGAAGACACACATGTGGCCAACACACATGTGAAAAAATGTTCAACATCACTGATCATTAGAGAAATGCAAATCAAAACCACAATGAGATACCATCTCACACCAGTCAGAATGGCTATTACTAAAAAGTCAAAAAACAACAGATGCTGGCGAGGTTGTGGAGAAAGAGAAATGCTTATACACTGTTGGTGGGAGTGTAAATTAGTTCAACTGTTGTGGAAGACAGTGTGACAATTCCTCAAAGACCTAGAGGCAGAAATACCATTCGACCCAGCAATCCCGTTACTGAGTATATACCCAAAGAAATAGAAATCCTTCTATCATAAAGACACATGCACACATAAGTTTATTGCAGCACTATTCACAATAGCAAAGACAGGTAATCAACCAAAATGCCTCTCAATAATAGACTGGATAAAGAATATGTAGTACATATACACCATGGAATGCTATGTAGCCACTAAAAGGAACAAGATCATGTTCTTTGTAGGGGCATGAATGGAGTTGGAGGCTATGATCCTTATTAAACTAATGCAGGAACAGAAAACAAAATACTCACTTATAATTGGGAGCTAAATATGACAATACATGGACACATGTGGGGTAACAACACATGCTGGGGCCTGTTGGAGGGCAAAAGGCAAGAGGAGGGAGAGGATCAGAAAGAATAGCTAGTGGATGCTTGGCTTAACACCTGGGTGATGGAATGATCTGTGCAGCATACCACGAAGGCAAATATTTACTTATGTAACAAACCTGCACATCCTGCACGTGTACCCCCGAACTTAAAAGTTGGAAAGAAAAATAAAATAAAATAAATAG
>NW_012110474.1:1919734-1922512 GCF_000951045.1 Mandrillus leucophaeus
CTCTCTCTCTCTCTCTCTGCTATTTCTTCTCTCTTCTGGTTTCTTTAATTTGTACATAAAAATATATAGCAACACCATATACCTTTTAATCCTCTGTGCACCTCTGCATACCGTTCTACCTTGCTACATTATGTTCACCAGTTCAATGAAATTGCTCCTGTAACTATCATAAAAAGTACTTATTTCTTAATTTACTTGACCTCTATGTGTAGTGGAAAATTTAATACACCTGACATAGATTTGCCAGAGTTTATTCATGTTATCAAAAAGTGTGTCTAGTCATTGCCCATTTAATGAAATATTTTAGGAAAGTTTCCTTCCTATTAATTTCTAGAACATGACTCTCTTCTGGTTTTTCAACTCATTTTTCCATTTCTCCTTATCCTTTTGTCTACTTTTCCTCAGCTGTAAAGGCATTTCTTTATTCAGCTATGTAATAACCATTTGCTGTTTTTCAGAGCACTGTCTTCAACCTCCATTTCACTCTGATCCTCCTGGGTTAATCTTATATACTTCCACGGTAGTAAACATTATTTATATATGTTATCATCTACCTATTCTATTATCTGCTACTGAACACAGATTTATATATGTCTGTGTTTATTAAATGTACACAATTTTATTTCCCAAAGATACCTCCACAAAAGCTAAACCAATTATGTAATCATTACCCTACCACCTAAATAGGTCTTCTGTATTCTTCTTTCAAGGAATACTATTTCTACACCAAAATAAAACTGAACAAGAGCAACAACAGGAACTAGATCATTTTCCTAACTCTCCACACACAAAGTCAGCAAATGAGCAGCTCAAAGGATATACTCATGAAAAGGGTATTGGTTTGTGTTTAGCAATAGCCCACATGAGTAAGGAGGCTACCAAGCAGAAAAGAAGGCTTGCTTCTTTTTAACTGCAGGCCTGTTGCTTTGTATATCATTAGGTTCGAGTAGGTGTTCTTTCAGTATTCAAGAGTACACCTATTCCCTTGAATAAACAAGTTCTTCTCTATGCCATTTCTGATGGCCTTATCAGAACTGTACCAGCTTGGCAGTAGACATTCAAACATACCTTGCCATTCATGGCCTATCCCAGCCTACTTTTGCAAGTAATCAATGATATCTCATTCTTCTTCCATTGCCACCTACCCATCATGCAGTTTCCTGAGCAAATCATGTTCCAGGTTTCATCCATACAATTCTATGCTACATTTTCTATCTAGAATACATTTCCCCCGTCTTTTCTTCTTTGGCTCATTTCCATGTGTTTCTCAATCTTCACTTCTTCTAGGAAGCCTTCCTCTCCTTCCCCATCGTCTCTAGTCCTGGTTGGATACTATTTCTGTGTACTTTCTTTGCCATACCTTTTGTTATATCATTATCTAATTTCCCTTCTGGGTGAATACACTACGAACTTCTTGAGGGAAGTGATGTTGTCTTTTTGGTCTAAGTCTTCAATGCTAAATAGAGTCATTTTTGAGGTAGCTGTCTTAATACAGAATATTTTACTCCATACACTAATGTTACTGTGAAATGTAAGCTCAAAAGAGTTTAATGACTCATGGAATTTTCTGCCCCATTCATAAAGCATCTCTTTATGGGAAGTTCTAATTCCCAAGCCAAGAACTTGGAATTTAGGAGGTGATTCCATGTCAATATTTTTCAACAAAATTTACTTTGGTTACCACCCACTCTAAGTGGTCAGTGGCATTTTTAGATGTTTGCATTTTGGTTACACAAATAGATATCAAAATTTACACTTAAAATATTGCACTTTAGGGAACATCATAGTCAGAGAGATGGCATCTAGGCTTCCACGGGCTCGTTACAGCTGCCTGTGGACATCTAATGGTGGGTAGACTACAATTCTGCATTTGACACACAGAGTTTTCACGTCCGCTTAAATAATTATAAACAGAAATGTTAACAAGAAGCTAACATGGAACTCATGACACTGAGGTCTTCGAATAATGTTATGCAGGTGAAACATTAACAGCATGGCTTGGTTTAAGGTTTTGAATACTTGCTACTGCAATTCCTCTGATAATACTAGTTTCACTCATGATATTTACCTTTCGAAGTAGCTACAGCTCTTGCTCTTACATTTCCTTTGGTCTTACAATATTCTAAATCAGTAATATAAATATCATCTTTATTCTCTACCCATAACCAATTTAAACTTTATAGTCATAATAACTTACTCTTTAGATTGGCACTTTTTAACTTTATGGTTTACAACAATAGCAATGATTACATTTTTGCCTTCTTTCCAGGTAAAACAATAAGAATTCCAAACGGTATTTGATAAATTATTTATAATACTCTCCATGCACAAGAAATCAATAAGAATCATGGGTTCCATTTTTTACAAAAGCAAGTAAGTCCTGGTGATGTTTTATGACTTACTCGTGGTACGTGCTCTACAGATCAGTAACAACCGGTAAAGCAAATTGGCACTTGTATAACTACTTGCAGATTCCTAAACATACCAAACCCAGTGGCAGGCATGGTAATAAATCATTGACAGTTAAGAACATTTTTTCCTTAAAACATTCCCAAATGGAATTTTCCTTAAATGCAAACTTTTTTTAAAAAAGCAAAAGAAACAGTTATAAAGAAGAAAGTCTTATCTCAAACAATAGTTTTATTTATTTCAGTATATTTTTCAAATAATCTAGGCATATGTAGAGTCATTTAAATAATATATATACACACACACAATAAAACAACTCATAAGTGCAAGCTGTAGATAGTGAAAATATGTCTTCGTCATATCCCTTCT
>NW_012110474.1:1922562-1924979 GCF_000951045.1 Mandrillus leucophaeus
ACCCATCATGCAGTTTCCTGAGCAAATCATGTTCCAGGTTTCATCCATACAATTCTATGCTACATTTTCTATCTAGAATACATTTCCCCCGTCTTTTCTTCTTTGGCTCATTTCCATGTGTTTCTCAATCTTCACTTCTTCTAGGAAGCCTTCCTCTCCTTCCCCATCGTCTCTAGTCCTGGTTGGATACTATTTCTGTGTACTTTCTTTGCCATACCTTTTGTTATATCATTATCTAATTTCCCTTCTGGGTGAACACACTACGAACTTCTTGAGGGAAGTGATGTTGTCTTTTTGGTCTAAGTCTTCAATGCTAAATAGAGTCATTTTTGAGGTAGCTGTCTTAATACAGAATATTTTACTCCATACACTAATGTTGCTGTGAAATGTAAGCTCAAAAGAGTTTAATGACTCATGGAATTTTCTGCCCCATTCATAAAGCATCTCTTTATGGGAAGTTCTAATTCCCAAGCCAAGAACTTGGAATTTAGGAGGTGATTCCATGTCAATATTTTTCAACAAAATTTACTTTGGTTACCACCCACTCTAAGTGGTCAGTGGCATTTTTAGATGTTTGCATTTTGGTTACACAAATAGATATCAAAATTTACACTTAAAATATTGCACTTTAGGGAACATCATAGTCAGAGAGATGGCATCTAGGCTTCCACGGGCTCGTTACAGCTGCCTGTGGACATCTAATGGTGGGTAGACTACAATTCTGCATTTGACACACAGAGTTTTCACGTCCGCTTAAATAATTATAAACAGAAATGTTAACAAGAAGCTAACATGGAACTCATGACACTGAGGTCTTCGAATAATGTTATGCAGGTGAAACATTAACAGCATGGCTTGGTTTAAGGTTTTGAATACTTGCTACTGCAATTCCTCTGATAATACTAGTTTCACTCATGATATTTACCTTTCGAAGTAGCTACAGCTCTTGCTCTTACATTTCCTTTGGTCTTACAATATTCTAAATCAGTAATATAAATATCATCTTTATTCTCTACCCATAACCAATTTAAACTTTATAGTCATAATAACTTACTCTTTAGATTGGCACTTTTTAACTTTATGGTTTACAACAATAGCAATGATTACATTTTTGCCTTCTTTCCAGGTAAAACAATAAGAATTCCAAACGGTATTTGATAAATTATTTATAATACTCTCCATGCACAAGAAATCAATAAGAATCATGGGTTCCATTTTTTACAAAAGCAAGTAAGTCCTGGTGATGTTTTATGACTTACTCGTGGTACGTGCTCTACAGATCAGTAACAACCGGTAAAGCAAATTGGCACTTGTATAACTACTTGCAGATTCCTAAACATACCAAACCCAGTGGCAGGCATGGTAATAAATCATTGACAGTTAAGAACATTTTTTCCTTAAAACATTCCCAAATGGAATTTTCCTTAAATGCAAACTTTTTTTAAAAAAGCAAAAGAAACAGTTATAAAGAAGAAAGTCTTATCTCAAACAATAGTTTTATTTATTTCAGTATATTTTTCAAATAATCTAGGCATATGTAGAGTCATTTAAATAATATATATACACACACACAATAAAACAACTCATAAGTGCAAGCTGTAGATAGTGAAAATATGTCTTCGTCATATCCCTTCTGTCTCTCTTTTTACTCCAAAGTCAACCAGTTACTGGTTTCTTGACTGATAGTTAAGACCTGTGTTTGTGCATTTATACATTTTTCCATGTTTAAAAGATTTAAATTCTTTCCAGTTTCAACTCAAAATTTCCAGCTACTGAAAGAAGGTTGCTGTTAGAATAATATCTATTTTCTTTTTAAAGAAAACCACAAATTCTGAGCCACTATCAGTCCTAAGCAGTTATCTCCCTTTAAAAGAGAAACAAGCCTGTTTTAGTCAAAACTGGCAATACATGTGAGAAACACATAAATATTTAAAGAAACAGCAAAAGCTGCAAAGTAAAAATACTGATATTGGCTGAACTCTCAAGTATATCTTATGTACAACATTTGATGCCTTTTTAAAAGTTATTCTGGAAAGTTTCTTATAGAGGCCTATTTATGAGGTAAATTTTAATGCTTCATTTTGGAAATACCAAATGTGTTCAACTTCTTTTAAAAAGGAAATTATTGTTAACAGTGTTGGAATATTATTTGAAGGATGAAATAAAGTAAAAAACAAAGATAATTTCATCTTTCACTTCAGGAAGTGCTCTGATTACTTGTGAACTTCTTTAGTTTTCAAATCTAATGTAAATCCACAGGCAAAATAGAATATTTATAGAAAATAAGAAAGAGGGAGTCATGTTTGTTTTTATTATCTGCTAATGATAAATACTTAGGATCAAGAATTTATTCAGTGAATAACTTGCTTAGTCATATAGCTGCATTTTGGAAAATACAGGGCTTAGGAAACTCCTAG
>NW_012110474.1:1925993-1927334 GCF_000951045.1 Mandrillus leucophaeus
AATAATAATAATACTTTTATATAATAAATTGTCAATAATTGCTAATATTAATTTTGTCTTGATGTAATCTGTGAATCAATCTTCCTCAAAATTTACCCAATTATAATTAAATTAAAAGTTAGCAAATAACTTTTTGTTGCCCATTGTTTAGAATACTTACTTTATCATAAATCAAATACTTAACACATGATAAATTATTTTCATAAATTTTTTTGTGGCTCATTGGCACCAATGTGTGATAATATTCAGAAGTTTTAATTATTTTGCTTTATAATCAGCTGTAACATGTGCAAAGTCTTTTCATCCTAAGGTTTTCACAGAGCAAACTTTTTAAATTTTGATGAAATTCAATTTATCAAATTTTTCTTTTATGGTTTGTGATGTTAGCATCAATTCTGAGACCTCTGTCTCATCTTAGATCCTGAACATTTTCTCCTACGTTTTTCTAAAAAATTTAGTTTTACATTTTGTGTTTAAGTCTGTGATTCATCTTGAGTTAATTTGTGTACTAGATGTGAGACTTAAGTTTATTTTTTGCAAATCAGTGTTCAATTACTGCAAACTTTTTTTGCTAAAAAGACTTTCCTTCATTGAATTGCATTTTCACCTTTTTCAAAATGTAGTTAGAAATATTTGTGTGGATCTATTTTTGAGTCTCCACTTTGTTCCATCAGTGTGTCTGTCCCTCACTCAACATGACAGTTTCAATTGCTATGAGTTTCCAAATTGTTTTAGCAATTCTTGTTTCTTAGCTTTTCTATAAAAATTTTATAGTAACTTTCTCTACATCTAAGAAAATTCTTTTTGTAATTCGGATAAGAATTTTGTTAAATTTGTGGAAGACATAAATTCTGTATATGTTTTCGTAAATTTAAGCCTAAATATCACATTCTTTGAGCCTTTGTAAAAGGTATTTTTAATTTTGGTTTTCACATGAACATTGTTAGAATATTAAATTATGATTGACTTCTGTATTTCAATCTTATAGCCTCTGACCTACTAAACTCACTTATTACTTCTAAGGGATTTTATGTAGATTCCTTGGTGTGTTCTATGTAGACAATATATCATTTACAAATATATGGATTTATTTCTTCCTTTCTGACCTGTATGTCTTTTATTTCCTTTTCTTTCCTTATTACTGTAGCTAGAACCTCCAGCACTATATTAAATAAAAGTGGTAAGAATACAAATTCTTGCTTTGTCCTCAACCTTAGGGTAAAGCAGTCTTTCACCAAGAAGCATAATATTAGGTATAAGCATTATATACATGACTTTTCAAATTAAGGAAGTTTCCCTGTATTCCTAACTTGCTGAGCATTTTTCTCATGAATATGTTTT
>NW_012110474.1:1928146-1945204 GCF_000951045.1 Mandrillus leucophaeus
TATTCAATCAGATTATTTTGAGTAGGTTTTAAAAATTAATTTAATATAACACATTGCTTAAAATTGCTAATATTAATTTTATTTTTGTGTAATTTGTGAATCTATCTTCCTCAAAATTTAATTAACCAATTATAATTAAGTTAAAATTTAGTAAATAACATTTTGTTGTACATTGTTTAGAATGCTTCCTTTATCGTAAATCAAATACTTAACACATGATACATTATTTTCATGAATTTCTTTGTGACTCATTGGTATGTATGTGTGTAATATTCTGAAGTTTTAATTTTAATTTTAATAAGTTTACCTTTCAGCATTCGTTTAGCTACCTCTTTAATCCATGGACTATTTAGAAGTGTTGTTGTTTCCAAGTGTTTGGAGATTTTTTTTTAATCTTCCTGTTACTGGTTTTTCATTTGATTCCATTGTTCTTAAGAACACACCATATATGAATTTTCATTAGTTTTTTTTTTGTTTTATGGCCCAGGATATGAGTTATCTTGGTATATGTTCCATGGCCACTTAGAAGGAATATATACTCTGCTGTTATTTGTTGTGGTGTTCTGGAAACGTTGATTATACTCTGCTAGTTGATGATGATGTATTTTTGTATACCCTTGTTGACTTTTTGGCCTAGTTCTATCAACTGCTTAGAGATATTGAAGTCTCCAAATATAATTTTGCATTTGTCCATTTATCTTTTCATTTCTGTAAGTGTGTGTTTCATATGTTTTTCAGCTCTGTTTTTTCGGTGCATACAGCTTAGAATTACTATGTATTTGTTGGTGGAATGACCTCATTTTAAAATTCTATAATGTCCTCCCTACCTTTGGTAATTTTCTGCAGTTGATATGGTTTGGCTGTGTTCTCAACTAAATCTCAGCTTGAATTGTAATAATCCCCATGTGTCAAGGGTGGGGCAAGGTAGAGATAATTGAATCATGGGAGCAGTTTTCACCATACTTTTCTCATGGTAGTAAATAAGTCTCACAAGACCTGAGGGTTTTATAAATGGAAGTTCCCCTTCAGAATCTCTCTTTTGCTTGCTGCCATGTAAGATGTGACTTGCTCCTCCTCACCTTCCACCATGGTTGTGAGGCCTCCCCAGCCATGTAAAACTGTGAGTCAATTAAGCCTCTTTCCTTTATAAATTAATCAGTCTTGAGTATGTCTTTATTCGCAGCATGAGAGAAGACTAATACAGTGGTTTAAAGTCTACTTTATCCAATATTAATACTCTACTTTCTTTTCATTAATGTTTACAGGATAGATCTCTTTGTTTCCTGCCTATATTGTTATATTTTAAGTGAGTTTCCTTTAGACAGCATATAGTTAGGTTATGTTTTTTAATCCACTGAGCTTCTACTCTGTTTTATAATTTGTGTATTTGGACCACTTACATTTAATGTAATTATTGATATGTTAGAGCTGGGGATCCAAGGAATAACACAGTAGTGAGTTCCCAGGGTTTTATTTTTGCTTCATATATACCAGACTTGGAGCTAAAGAACTCAACAACTGAAAACACCACAGATTTTAAAAAGAAAGGTGGGAGTGAAGAAAAGAAAAAGGAAAAGAAAACAACAAGAGCAAAAAACTGCTGTCTCTCTAGTTAACAAGGAAAGGGCAAGCTCTTATTTTTGCTGGTTTTGTCTAACATGTGGCAGGTGAAGAAGGGAGATTTCTTTCTTATAACTACCAGGTGGCATTAGAAGTTGGAGTTCCACTAGTGGGAGTAAAGTTTAGGTCCCCACTCAGCCTCTGCTGATAACAAGGGGAAAGGGTTTATTCTTGCTGTGAGGTAGGGGTAAGGTTTCTGACTCCATATAGGACCTTCATTGATCTCTCCCTGGCTAAGAGGAGTAGAAATGCCTCATTATTATCCCCATGTGACTACCAGCCATATCACTACTGCTGGGGGGTGATGAGAATCCTGACTCCCTCATATGTTTTATCCTACAGCACCTCAATAAAGAGGGGTAAGAATAGCTCATTACTGCTGACTGGGACTGAAAGTCCAGGTTCCCCTTCCCATGGTCCCCACTAACACTGCTGGGGGACAGCTACACTGGTTACTGTCAAATATGATTAAAATTCTGGTTCCCGATCTCTTCTCTTCCCCTGAATCCGTCGCCATGAAGGTGGAGCAGTGCAGTTTTAGCGGGTACAAAATCTACCCCGGACACGGAAGGCGCTACGCCAGGACCGACGGGAAGGTTTTCCAGTTTCTTAATGCAAAATGCGAGTCGGCGTTCCTTTCCAAGAGGAATCCTCGGCAGATAAACTGGACTGTCCTCTACAGAAGGAAGCACAAAAAGGGTCAGTCGGAAGAAATTCAAAAGAAAAGAACCCGCCGAGCAGTCAAATTTCAGAGGGCCATTACTGGTGCATCTCTTGCTGATATAATGGCCAAGAGGAATCAGAAACCTGAAGTTAGAAAGGCTCAACGAGAACAAGCTATCAGGGCTGCTAAGGAAGCAAAAAAGGCTAAGCAAGCATCTAAAAAGACTGCAATGGCTGCTGCTAAGGCACCTACAAAGGCAGCACCTAAGCAAATGATTGTGAAGCCTGTGAAAATTTCAGCTCCCCGAGTTGGTGGAAAACGCTAAACTGGCAGATTCAATTTTTAAATAAAGATTGGATTATAACTCAAAAAAAAAAAAAAAAATTCTGGTTCCCTACTTGGCCTTTCTCACACCAATTTGGTGGTGATGGTGGAGGGGGTGGTAAATTGGAATGCCCCATTATAGCCAGGCAAGGATGAATATCTATGCTTACCAAGCAGCCACTGCTATCATGAGTGGGGATGAGGAAACATTTTTGTTTTTCTATTTGTTTTCCCTTTTCTTTTTTCTATGATGCTAAGCTGAAGTACAGTGTTTATTTTCTAAAAGTTCTCTATCTTGTTAGGTTGCCTTTTCCTTGTCCTTTGATTAGAGAGTAGTTTTTGTTGTTTTTCTCTTTTCTCTTCTCTCTCTCTCTCTCTCTCTCTCTTTCTCTTTCTTTCTAAACTTCTCCTGTGGTGTTTTTAAGTTGTTGACTTCTTAACCACCAAGTTCTGTATTTATGAGGCAAAAAGGAAACCCAGGGAACTCACTACTCTGTTATTCCTTTGATCCTCAGTCCCAGATGGTCTGCCTTCTTCCCTTCACCTTTCATAGTCTTCTTATGTTTGTTTTATGTATAACGTACATGGTTTTTAGTTGTACCTAGAAAAGAAACAAGAAAAATATATCTACTCCATCTTCTTAGAAACAGAAGTCTGAAAGCACTTAAGACTTTTTAGAATCTATAAAGTATAACATTTTAATATATTTTGTTTTAATTTTAGGAAAGAGTAAATGCATATTTTATTAGTATATTAATTCAATGTTACTTAAGATGACAAATCTGTCACAGATTTACCTAATCACTGATGAAATAACCACGGATCTTATTCAGAAATTTCTTGTTTACTTTGATTTGGAAATGACCCAATGAAAAATTAACATCAGGTTCACCATAGAAATTGTCCAAAGGCTACAAAGTCTGCTGATTCAAGAATCTCTAGGGGTATCATGTTTTTTCCATTTCCCCACTTTCTTAAAATTATACTAACATTCCAAACTTGGTCCAATATGATTTCATTTGGGAGGAGTATAACTGTAAAGATAAAAACTCTAGAGCTTTATATCTGGAGTTTTCATGTTGTATTTGCTAATATGTTTTACATTATCTTTCTTTTTCCTTTTTTTCCCCACATCCTAACTGCACTCGTGTAAAAGTGAAAACTCACTCAGTACTGCTTACATTAAGCCTCCAACTTGATGAGAGAGCAGGTTGCTTAAAAAAATAGAAGCTCGTTTGGGAAATGAGGAGTTAGTTAGCATTTTGCCTGTTGAGTCCTTCCTCCTGTTTAGCACATGGATCATCTTAAATGGGTTTGTGCCTGGGTGAGTGTGTGGACATTGGGCTAAGAGGAGCCCATGAAAAGCAAATTTTCCTCAAGTATGAAGGCTACCTGTGAATGTTCTTGGAAGGAGGCCTTTCTTTCTGGTAGGAGGCCAGTGCTCCACGTTTGGCCTGTGGGAAGGATTACTTCCAAGGCTACACCCAGCCCTACTGAGATAGTTCCACTTCATCAGCAGTGAAACGATGATATACAACTATCTGCCCATTTTTACACCTATTTCCACTCATTTACTATAAAGAAACTACATTTAATAATAAACTAGCTCGTTCTTAACCAGGGGAAAGAAGATATTTCAATAACTCCTTTACGAAAATAAATAGTATTTCAAGATAAGTTCAATCTTAGTAAGTTTTAGATGGGTCAGAGGATAAAATAGTTTGAGTATATATACTGATTATATATATATAAAATAGCTTGAGGATATATGTACACACACACACACACAAATATCCTTCAGTCTGCCATATCACAGATACTCAATATCATCCCATAAGCAACCTAACCATCTAAATATTTTTTAAGGGCACTTTCCTGAAAATAGCTAACCACTGTCTGTGTTAATTTTCCTTCTTGCTCAATGCTTCAAATGTTTGTTTAAATTGCAGCCACTTTAGTGTGCACAGCAGATTTTTCAAAACAGTGAGCTCTTACAGTTTTTTTTCCTATGTGCTCAGTATGCTTGTGGGAATCATTCATATTTAAATATTCCCCATTGAGAAATCAGCTCCTATGGAGGTAAACTTAAGGACATCATTTTGATTCCTTTACCTTCTGTGCTGCTCTGTGAAGAACTGCAGTAGGAAACAGAACAAAATACAATATTGGTATAGTTTATACAAGTTATTACTTTAAACTCCTTTGACTTCTAACTAGAATGCCTTAGTTTCCAGTCATGTGACATCACCAGATATTACTTTTGAGTGAAATTCATTTGCAAAAGTATCACAACGGAGGGAAGACAGGAAATGTGGATTTTGCCTTAGATATTTTAGTTCTGTACATATTTCAAAAAAGCTATACATGAAAGATATGCTATTAAAATAAGAATATGTGAGTAAGTAGGGATTGATCACTTTTGAAAAACTATAAAGGAAGAGAGAGGGGAGGAAAAAGACTAATCAAAAACAACTCTTCCCTTTTCCCCAAACTACCTTTCTAAGAAGAAACCATTATGCCAGAGTAATTGGTCAGTGGTGTGAGAATTCAATGACTCTCTCTCTCTCTCTCTTTTTTTTTTTTTTTTTTTTTTGAGGCAGAGTCTCACTCTGTCGCCCAGGCTGGAGTGCAGTGGTGTGATCTTAGCTCACTGCAACCTCCACCTCCCTGGTTCAAGCGATTCTTCTGCTTCAGCCTCCTGAGTAGCTGGGACTACAGTCGCGTGCCCAAGAGTGATGATCTGTGGATGAGGAACTCAGCATGAGTATAAACATCACCCTCTAGCAGTTTTTACTCAGGTTTTATTTAATACACTGTTTCAACTTTGTAGCTATCACTTTAGTCAGGCACTTAGATTCTCTGTTATGTGAGTATTTATATTCCTGGACTGTAACTCAAATAGAGAAACTGATATCTGTTCTTGTCAGTGGATATTTTAGAAAATAAACACATGACCCATCATGGTGATTATTATTACAGTATATAACTAATTGAATTTTTGTTGATCATTTTTCTTGATACAAATTATAAAATGTTAACATCCACTTAACAAAACATTTCTTCACTCCTGGGAGGGAAAATAGAAATGTGCTCTCCTTGCACAGAAAGATGACAGAGTCCATTGACCACTGGAAGTTCAAATTCACACCTAGTTCCAGTGTCTCGCCAGGAAAAGGCAGGTGGAGATGAAAGGCTTAAATGAAACAAACAAACAAAAAGCCAGCCTGTTATGTGGCACATTGAAGCCAAGTCTCTGGTTTTCTTGCCTTACAATAATTTCTTACTTTGCAGAATTGAATATCACATTATTACAACAGCTTGTAGATAATGAAATAGCATATTAATGTAATCAAATTATACGGAACTTTTTTCTTTTTCAAAACTGCTTTCATATGCATAATCTCATTTGTTCCTTACAGTATCATACAATATGGGGAAATGTAATTTTTCTCATTTTTCCAAGGAACTTGATGTCCTCAGAATTGATTGCTACAGATAAGAAAACACAGCCTTAGTCTGGAAACCAGGTCTTCTGATTCCTATGACTTGTCTAGTCTCCTGATCAACAGATTAACTCTCATTAATTCCAAAATAAAATCACTTAAGGTTGAGTTCCTGAAAAGAGAGCATAAAACAGAAATTATTTTGCAAATGATTTACTGAGGGAGTGATCTCAGGAGAAACATCTAGGGTTGTGAAGAATGCAAGACAGAGTAGAAGACGAAATCAGCCAAAGAAGAGGGCTCAAGAGAAGTCTGGCCTCAGCCTGACCACACAGGAAGCTCCAGAGTATGAATTGCTCCAGAGGTTTTCCCACCCAGAAGTGAGAGAGCTGTTGTAAGGACTCTGTCCCCTTTAAGTAGTGGTTAGTTCTGAACACCCCTGAGAGTGGAGTGGGGTGCACCTCCCAGGCAGAGACAGATGAGGTGGCTCCCAGAGTCAGGTAAGGACAACACTCGAAGAAGGGTGCAGCTGAGAACAGCAGCTGGAACAGGTGCTCCGTATCACTAAAGGCACCTCAACAGAATCTGCTACTGATAAATAGTTTTAACTTTCTTTTAAGCTATTTAATTTTTAATCTTATTGTGAATAATTTCAAGTATATACCAAAGTAGAAAGAATAGCACAGAGAACTCTAGTGCACACATGCCTATTATCGGTAAGAATCAACACGTGACCAACTTTGTTCTGTTTGTGAGTGTTGAGTTTTTAGACACAGTACTTGTTATTCTCTGTGTGATAGGAACACCAACATACATAGCATCATTTAAATAATTATTTTAGTTGAAATATTCTAGCTAAGAAACAGTTTAGAATACTAGAGAGAGGCTTGGATTTATGATATAACGTTATGATCCTTTATAGCTGAAAACACTGTAATTTTTACCAAACATAATACAGAATAAACAGCTTATATTATCAAATGCTTTCAGCAGTTTTGTACTAGTTATCTAGTGATTGTTTACCCCAGTTAGACCCCAAAGTGCAACTTTTATAAGAGCGGTCTTCAGACCATCACAGAACAAATGGGTAAGCCAGTTGGAACCCTAGGGCAAAAGAACTTGGTGGATTACTGTTACTCATAAGGTTTTTTTATTTTATTTCAGTCTTGTTCTGTCACCCAGGCTGGAATGCAATGGCACAATCTCTGCTCACTGCAACCTCAGCCTCCTGGGTTCAAGTGATTCTCCTTCCTCAGCCTCCCAAGTAGCTAGGATTACAGGCACCCACCATGACGCCCGGCTAATTTTTGTAGTTTTAATAGAAACAGGGTTTTACCATGTTGGCCAGGCTGGTCTCAAACTTCTGACCTCAGGTGATCTGCCTGCTTCAGCCTCCCAAAGTGCTAGGATTACGGGTGTGAGCTACCATGTCTGGCCACCGTTACTCAGAAGATTAAGTCCACATGTTCAGATATTATGCAAGGGTCTACACAATCCTGCTCCAACATCCTGTTGTATTTCACTTTTCTCAAGTGTCCCATATACATGCTATGTTCTCGCCACACTGAACCGCTGTTTCTAAGTCAGTGTGCCTTTTGGGGTGGCTCTGGGCCTTTCAACTTTCTGTTTCTCTGCCTAGACTTTGAGTCTCCATATTTCTGAACGAAAAAGTTAGTCCTAGTTCAAAATACAACTGAAACATCATGTACCTTCAAAAACATTTTCAGCCTTCATTTTTCCTCTTTCCACTCATTTTTTTTTTTTGGTCTTCATCCCCTTTGGTTTTCATCCCACACCCCCATCCCCATCTTTTCGTAGGCAGAGTAATTTCTTTGCCTCCAGTTAACGGCCTACATTCCTAGAAATACCCAGGACTGTGTCTTTGTGCCTCATTTACATTTGCACCAATTGGGGACCTAGAAAATGGTGACCAATAAATGCTTGTTAAATGAACAAAGGACTAGTTCCTCCTTTGAGTCCCTTAACATTTGTTATATATATATTTACTATGGCTCATACCACATTTTATTGTGACAATTTGTTTCCATGCCTGCTTTACTTATTGCCTTACTCTGAGTTTCTCAGAAGCAGACTATAAGATAAGGATTCTAGAACAAGTAGCTTGTCTGAGACTTGATATCAGGAAACGTGATTAAGGTAGTGGAGAAACAAGATGAGGAAAGAAAAACCAGCACTGTGGGCAGCTGGAGCTTAAATCTGATGGGGAATTCTGGGAATTTGTAGAACACGGACTTTAGTGCTATCCCACCTTCAGGAGATTGATTTAGGGCTGCTTCTGGAAGGTATTAATTTCCAGGCCTTCAACATACTCCACACAGGCAGAGTAGGATTTGGTGGCCAGAAAAAGCCCTCAGATAAAGAGATTTAGATGTTGGATATTGGAAGTTAGCATGGTATGTACAAAAAAGGAGATGCCAAGGGGGATATGAGTGTAGGACCAAGAGCACCTATTATACTTAAGGATTGCGTGAGTCACTGGCTTTTGATCTAGATCTGGTCTTCTTTTATTATATCCTTTTAAGCTAATGAAAATATAGCCCACTAATAAAACGCTATACAATGAATGAATAAATTGATAAATGACTGGTATAGTGAATGGCTCTATAAAGTTACAGACATGCTAAGTCCAACCCGACTACTGGGTACACTGAGCATACCTCAAGACCACATAACAAGCCTGTTCTGGAATGTGATATACTCTCCAAGACTGACAGATTTTAAGACTCTCAAAGTGAGTCCCTTTCAACATAGATGTACCACTGCAGTGCCACCATTGCTGTACATGGTAACTCTACTCTTCAATTGTGGCTTGTCAGTTGAAACTATAAAACGGAATCATGAAAGGTAACCTAACACATTCCAAACTTTTTCCCAAGCCCATTTTCCATTACGTTTCCAACGTGTGGTTATTTCAAGTGAAATGCAATCCATATGGCTCATTTACATTTATATCTCTAAATATTGCTTTATAAGAACACGTTTATGTCTTCAGGAACATTTTCAAACATATTGAGTATATTTATCTTTGCCTGAAGATAATCTGACCCAGAAAAATGAAGTGATTTCTGTGTTTTGGGCTTGAGTTGCGTATACAGTTAACATAGCCCAGATTCCACCATTAATACTGTAAAAAGGAATGAGGAATTTTGGTCATAGTTACCATATCTAGAAAATGACTGTGATTGTGATAATTTGTTGTCAAAAACTTTTGGTTATGAAAAAAGATTCATTGAAACAAATCTTTTTTATATTAAATGAAATACATGTGACCAGATTCTCTGAAATATATGATATAAAATTATCTGTAAGCACAGGCTGCAGTGAAACTATCCATGGACCTTAAAAAAGCATGCAGCAAACATTAGCAAAAATTTGGAATAAAACTTACACTTTTATTCGTATCATGTTGAGTTTTATGTATATATATGTGTGTGGGTGTGTGTATATACATTTATACAGCGTGCATGTGTGAGAGAGAAAGCATGTACACATATATACACACACACTATGGTGAACTTGTGTGCCATTTTTCTTGTAAATACAATATTGTTGCTGCAGCCAAAGCTATGTTGATATCATGTACCATGAAGTTGTTATGCTTAGTAACATGGTAGGTCACCCTTTTTATTTTCTTGAAATCTACGCGAATCAAACATTTTATGTTCAAGTTTTATCCAACAGTTTCTTATGAAACTTATCGCAAGTAGAGAAGAGTTAAAATACATGTACAGTGAGCACCTGTAAACCCATCATCTAGATGCTACCATGAACAATTTACTTTTCTTACCACATGGCTGTGCATCTCTCCATTCTTTCCGTCACTCTTCTCAGTTTGTTTATTTCAACACAAATCACAAACCTCAGTACTTAAATACTTAAGCACAATAGATTTTACTATACATTACCTTTGAACAAGACCACGTTTTAAGTTAAATAATAGTAATAATTTTCATACTATTACATTTTGTAGTCTTTTATAGTTTACAAAATATCTGGAAACAATCTTATGAAACACATAATAAAGATTTTATATTCCCATTTTGAGAAAAAGGAAAATAATGTAGTTTTGTCCTAGTTTATTGAACTGATAAGTAATAGATTCTATATATAGATCAGGGGTCCCCAATCCCCTGGGGCCACAGACAGGTACCAGTCCACTGCCTGTTATGAACAGGGCCGCCTAGCAGGAGGCGAGCTGGAGGATAGAGATCAGAGTTTCATCTGTATTTACAGCTGCTCTCCATCACTCACATTACGGCCTGAGCTCTGCCTCCTGTCAGATCAGCAATGGTATTAGATTGTCATAGGAGTGGGGACTCTATTGTGAGCTGCACATGCAAGGTATCTAGGTCGTGCACTCCTTATGAAAATCTAATGCCTGATGATCTGAGGTGGAACAGTTCCATCCAAACCCCAACCCTGCTCCATGGAAAAATTGTCCTCCATGATACTAGTCCCTGGTGGCAAAATGGTTGGGCACCACTGCTGTAGATCACCAACAGAGGTCTTACGTTTTCCAATTCAATTTACAATTTCAAGCATACTGTAAGGCTGAGGTATTTACACGAAAGATATATGGGCAGTCTTGTTAAATTATACAGTTAATTTTTTAGACAATATTATAAACTTTGCTTCAACCATCAAACAATTTAGAAAACTCAAAAGGAGAAATTCTGTGATCTTTACCCATATTTTCACTCTTTCAGATAGGTTAAGATTCCTTCTTTTTATTGCTTCCTTTCTGTTTTAAGAACTTCTCTTAGCCATTCTTCTAGGGTAGGTGTACTGGTGACAAATTCTCTTTGTTTTCCTTTCTTTGAGAATTTCTTGATTTCCCCTTCATTTCTGAAGGAAATTTTTGTGGGATATAGGATTCCTTTTTGATAGTACTCTCAGCACTTGAAAATGTGTCATTTCCTTCTGGACTTTATGGTTTCTGATCAGAAATCTGTTGTTACTTAATTTTTTTTTTCCTTCTAGGCAGTTTTTAAGATTTTTGTCCTTATCTTTAGCTTTTAGAAGTTTGATTATGGTGTTTCTTGGCATGACTTCCTTGGGTTTATCCTGTTTAGAGTTTGCTAAGTTTCTTAGATTTTCAGGTATATGTCTTTTACAAATTTGGGAAATTTTCAGTCATTTTCTTTAAATAGTTTTTCATTCCTATCCCCCTTTTTCTTCCAATCTGGGACTCCAATGACATGCAGGTTAAATCTTTTCTTGTAGTCCTATGAGAGTAGTCCTGTTTACATTTTTCAGTTTATTTTCCTGTTTATTGTTCAAACTGGATAATTTCTATTGTTCTGTAATCAAGTTCACTGAATGTTTCTTCTGTCTCCTCCATTCCACTGTTTAGTCCATTAATTTCCTGTTTTTAAACATTTGATTTTGTTTAGTTCTAAAATTTTTGTTAGGACTTTGATGAGAGTTGAGGCTACCCACTAGGATTTCGGTGATACCAGCATGCTTGCAAGGGAGAGGAGAGGCTGGTTACCGTTCTCCACATGACCTCCATTAATACCTTGGTTAGAGGTAGATCTCTTTACTTCTGGATGGCACTAAGAGTTCTGTGTCCCACTTGGCTTCATATGATAGTAATCTAGTGGGGAGAGGAAGTGATGCCTTGTTACTTCTGGTTGAGTATAGAAGTGGAAACCTTGAGCTTTCCACTGACACCATCTGTATAGACCTGGGAATTGAAATACCAGCTTCTCACTGCCTTTCTCTGATATCACACTCTGACATCACTTTCATCTGAGAAAGATATGCTTTGTTAAAGTCAGGGCAAGGGTAGAATTCTAGTCGCCCCCATTTGGTCTTTGTTAACATGGGTATACAGTCACGTGTGTGTGTGTGTGTGTGTGTGTGTGTGTGTATGGGTGTGTGTGTATGTGTGTGTGTATCACACATCTTCCATAAGATTTATCCATAGAAACATGATTTTTATAGTATTGTAAATATCATTTTAAAAATAAAATTTTTTGATTAATTCTTTGCTGGCTTGTAGGAACAGAATCAAATTTTACTTGTTGAACTTGCACTCAACACCTTAATGACTTCACTTATTAATTTGTATATTGCTTTTAGATTCTTTTGAACTTTCTAAGTGTTAAAAATGCCACTATAAACAATAACTATTTTATGTCTTCTTCTTCAATATTTATGACTTTTATTTGTGTTGTCTTTGCATATTGCACTGGCAAACCACTTCAGTATAGTATTGACATAAGGCATCGTTGTCTCTTTTTTTACTTCACAGGGTGCATTCAGTAAGTTACTATTAAGTATAATACAGGTTGTAGTATTTTTTCTTTATATATATATTCTTTATGAGATGAAGGAGGGTCTTTTATTCTTGGTTATGAGTTTTTATCATGAATAAATATTGCTTCATATTAAATACAGCTTCTGCATTTCTGAACAAGAATCACATTTATTATTTTCTTTCCTCTTGGAAGAAATATATTTGTTTATTGAAAAGCACGGAGGATTTATTTACTGTCATTGCCGATTTTGATTACAGCAGTGTCTTTCTAGCTATAATAAAATAAACCAAATCTTGACGGCTTGCTCATTTGATTTTAGATGTATTTTCCCTAGCTTACTTTTGTTTTCTTATACTTGTTTATTTATTTCTTTTTATTACACTTTAAGTTCTGGGATACATGTGCAGGTTGGTTACATAGGTATGCACGTGCCGTGGTGGTTTGCTGCACCTATCAACCTGTCATCTACATTAGGTATTTCTCCTAATGCTATTCCTACTCTAGTCCCCCAGCCCCCAACAGGCCCTGGTATGTGATGTTCACCTCCCTGTGTCCATATGTTCTCATAATTCAGTTCCCGCTTATGAGTGAGAACATGCGGTGTTTGGTTTTCTGTTCCTGTGTTAGTTGGCTGAGAATGATGGTTTACAGCTTCATCCATGTCCCAGCAAAGGACATGGACTTATTATTTTTTATGGCTGTATAGTATTCCATGGTGTATATATGCCACATTTGCTTTATCCAGTCTATCATCGATGGGCATTTCGGTTGGTTCCCAGTCTTTGCTATTGTGAATATTGCTGCAATAAACATACATGAGCATGTGTTTTTATAGTAGAGTGATTTATAATGCTTTGGATATATATCCAGTAATGGGATTGCTGGGTCAAATGGTATTTCTGGTTCTAGATCCTTGAGGAATCGCCACACTGTCTTCCACAATGGCTGAACTAATTTACATTCCCACCAACAGTGTAAAAGCATTCCTATTTCTCCACATCCTCTCCAGCATCTGTTGTTTCCTGACTTTTTAATGATCATCATTCTACCTGGCATGAGATGCTATCTCGTTGTAGTTTTGATTTGCATTTCTCTAATGACCAGTGATGATGAACTTTTTTTCATGTTTGTTGGCTGCATATCAGGGCAAATTTCATTGATTTCTAAATCACCCTTGCATTCATGGACTAATATTCCTTAGTGGTAATGCTTTTTCACATGTGGATATCAAGGTTATATTGACTTCTAAAATGAGTTGGGAAGTGTTTCTTCATTTTCCATAAGGAACATATGAAAACATTTATAAGTGAAGTCATTTAGAGCTAAAGTTTTCTTTTTAGAACAGATCTTATAATGGACTTCATTATGTTAGGAGTATAGAACCATTCATATTTTCTATTTTTATTGTCTCAGCTATTTTAAATTTTATTTTTCAGGGAATGTATTCATTTCATCTAAATTTTCATGTTGATTGGTATAAAATTGTTTATAATATTCCATTGTATTTTTTACTCAGTAAAAACATGTGGCTTTAATGACTTACATTATTTTACTAATAGAAAATTAGTATCTAAAACAGCTCAAAAATAAGACAGAGTATAGTAAAGTATGTTTTTTCATGGAAGTTATGTTAGGATAAAAGGTTGGATAGTCTTGAAAAAAGACGCTAGAACCTTTCAATTAATCATTTAAGAAAGGCCATGACCACATTCATGCCTATATGTTGCTGGAAAAATCTATTGAAATAGGTACAAGTTGGCAGCATACTCATAAAAATGTTGTTTAAATTCCATATGTCAATCAAATAAGGGAGTATGTCTAAATGTATGTTGCTCACAGTTGGTTAAAAAAATCCAACTCTAGACAACTAATACACAAATTGTTTTCTCTATATCAGGTTAGAAAATAATTTGGGGCCATTTTTGTTTTGTTTTGTTTTACTAAACTGAGTGATTTTTAAAGACCCAAGTAAGCATACCAGTAGCTGTTGCTTGGATCATCATAATTCATTTTTTCCTTCCGGAGAAAAGTCTGAATGGGTAGCAGAGTACTCAACAATGAAGTTAAATCCCAGATTATTAAAATAGATCATGAGTCCATATACAGAGTCCAATGGTAACATGGAACCTGAAAAATAGACACAAATATTGCTCTCATATTTAGAAACATGTACCTCTTTAAACAAAAATGCAGAGTTTTTAGAACAATATCTAGAACTTTAAAAATCATTGCTCATTTTCATTTTTCTTGGTCTTTAGATAGAAGATATATAAGGGCTACCATAAAGCATTTAGTAGAGTTAACATAAGCATGATTCTTTATCATGTCACCTGAGAAGAAATGATTGTGGCATATAATATGCTTGTATAATCTCCAGGGCAATATTACATAGCAATTTTATAAAAACTCTTTATTCTTAAAATATAATATTCTGCTTCTTTAAAATTGAGATGGTGATATAAAATGTAAGAAAAATAATAGTCTTACCTATCATAGTTTCAAAGCAAGTTTGGGATGATAAATATTCCTTTTAAGGTTAAGAATCACCAAAAAATCAATTGTTGGTGCAAATATAAAATATTATGACTACTTTGGAAATCTGTCTGGCAATTTCTATCCTATCACCCAATTATTTCACTCCTAAGTATATACAGAAGTGAAATGAACACATAGTACACACACACACACACACACACACACACACACACAATGTGTACACAAATGTTTACAGAAGCTTTATTCAAAAATAATTCCAAGCAGGATATAACTCAAATTTCCATCAACAGGAAAATGGATAAACAAATTGTGGCATATTCATTAAGTGGAATATCACACACTTACAAAGAAAGAACACAGTACTGATACACAAAATAACACATATATATATATTTTAAATTATGCTGCATGATGGAGCTTGCAACAAAAGAATACATTACTGTATGATTCTATTTATACAAAGTTTAGGCACAGGCAAAAATTAGTCAATGGTGAAAGAAATCCAAGGAGTGATAGTCAAGGGATTAACTTGAAAGAGGCATGAATTAATCACTCTGGCAATGAAAATGTCTATCTTGATCTGGGTGATGGTAATAACCAGCCGTGTCCTGGTAAATGTTTTAACAACTGCTCTCTGGGGGACAAAAAAAAAAAAATGTCTTGCTTTCCAGCATTTGCAAATTTCTGTGTTGTAAATTCTGTTAGTGTGGTTGATCTCAAATGACCAACTTGACATCACTGAAGCAAAGCCAGGAAGGAATGTGCGCAATCAGCACTTATGAGCCGTTATGAGTCAGCCTTAGTGCATTACTGGTTGCAAGGGTGCGTACATTTGCCAACATTCAAGTTGCACATCTAAGATTTGTACACTTTACTGTATTGGGTTTTTATTTCAAAATTTATTTTTATAAGTCAAAATTTATTTTATAAATCAAAAAACTTATAAAAAGGAGCAAAACATGAGAAGTTCCTCTGACCCTTTTAGTAACCTGAAATCTTGCATTGAAAGATTCATTCACTAATATCACCTTTATTGTTTCACTAAGATATATTTATGAGGTGTCTAAGTTTACTACATTATATAAAGTGGGTTACAGAGATTAATATTCCTTATCTTAGTGAACTTAAGGTACAATTAGAGAAATATAAAAATACATTCAATAGTTGCAACATATTGTAGTAAATGTAAAAATGTATACACATACCAAGTATCAAGTGCTATAAGGTACATCTAGTAAAAGAATAATAGAAAAGAGAACTCTTCAAAGTACTTTTCCCCAACTTCTTGCTTTGATTGAAACCTTATTCAAAGTTTATCTGTGTGCAAGAGTTCTGACATTTCCCTAGCCCTGTGATGCTGTTATGTGACCAATATTCTTATACCTCCATGAACCTGTGATTTTTCTTTATCATTCTTTACTTCTTCTTTTTTCCACTCTGTCAACCAGACTGGAGTGCAGTGGTGCGATCACAGCTTACTGAAGCCTCCACCTCTAGGGCTCAAGTGATCCTCTGACCTCAGCCTCTGGAGTAGCTGGGATTATACACAGGTGCCATCACCCCAGGCTAATTTTTCTTTCTTTATTTTTTTTTTAGAGATGGAGTCTCACCCTCTTGCTTAGGCTGGAATTCTTGGACTCAAGCATTCATCCCACCTCAGCATCTCAAAGTGCTGGGATTACAGGCATGAGCCACCATTCCTGGCCCATCATTCTATACTTCTAATAAGTACCTGCCTTTAGGTCACATACGACATTCACTGGGGACTTCCCCCCGCTTACAATGGTCTTCTAAACCCCAAATGCTACCACCCTAGGAAGTGATTTCAGCATCCATAAACATGGCAGTCCAAGTCAGGAGTCACTTCATCCTTATGCCATTCACTTCTGTTCTACCTCAACTGTTGTCTTTTAGGTGTATATTGCAGCATTGTTTGCTAGAATTTCTATAACTTCAAACTCAGTCAGCTTTCTATCTCAAACTTCTATTTTTCCAACTTTCTCTACAACTTACTGCTCATACCAATGAAAAGTTAACGTAGGTTTCAAAACATGTTTCCAGTCCCTTGTCCTTGCCCTCACACCTTCCCTGGAGTTAGTAATTCTATTTCAGACTTTCCTCCCACGGTTGATCATTTTCTAATCATCTGCTACTGGTTTTAATAAATATTAATTGAATGAATAAATGAGTGTCTTCAATGTGGATGCCAGAAATAAGCACAGAGTAA
>NW_012110474.1:1945254-1947059 GCF_000951045.1 Mandrillus leucophaeus
GTTCTGACATTTCCCTAGCCCTGTGATGCTGTTATGTGACCAATATTCTTATACCTCCATGAACCTGTGATTTTTCTTTATCATTCTTTACTTCTTCTTTTTTCCACTCTGTCAACCAGACTGGAGTGCAGTGGTGCGATCACAGCTTACTGAAGCCTCCACCTCTAGGGCTCAAGTGATCCTCTGACCTCAGCCTCTGGAGTAGCTGGGATTATACACAGGTGCCATCACCCCAGGCTAATTTTTCTTTCTTTATTTTTTTTTTAGAGATGGAGTCTCACCCTCTTGCTTAGGCTGGAATTCTTGGACTCAAGCATTCATCCCACCTCAGCATCTCAAAGTGCTGGGATTACAGGCATGAGCCACCATTCCTGGCCCATCATTCTATACTTCTAATAAGTACCTGCCTTTAGGTCACATACGACATTCACTGGGGACTTCCCCCCGCTTACAATGGTCTTCTAAACCCCAAATGCTACCACCCTAGGAAGTGATTTCAGCATCCATAAACATGGCAGTGCAAGTCAGGAGTCACTTCATCCTTATGCCATTCACTTCTGTTCTACCTCAACTGTTGTCTTTTAGGTGTATATTGCAGCATTGTTTGCTAGAATTTCTATAACTTCAAACTCAGTCAGCTTTCTATCTCAAACTTCTATTTTTCCAACTTTCTCTACAACTTACTGCTCATACCAATGAAAAGTTATCGTAGGTTTCAAAACATGTTTCCAGTCCCTTGTCCTTGCCCTCACACCTTCCCTGGAGTTAGTAATTCTATTTCAGACTTTCCTCCCACGGTTGATCATTTTCTAATCATCTGCTACTGGTTTTAATAAATATTAATTGAATGAATAAATGAGTGTCTTCAATGTGGATGCCAGAAATAAGCACAGAGTAATGCTGCTAACACAGTGGTTTCAGGTAAAAGCCATGACCAGTTTAATTAATTGTGAGTTGGTATTAAATTGTATTTAGCACATCGTGCTAAGGTGGGTAAATACATCTTTGTAGGAAAATTATAACATGGCTATATGCTGCTTATCTGGATGGTGACAATTTATTCAACCTTAAATAATAGTCTTTAAAACTGGTGGTCTTTTTGTATTCTAAAAATTTACAAGTTACAGTTAAAAATCTTTTTCAAAAATTTGCAAGCTAAACTTATTTTTATTTCTCAGTATCACACGTTATCTTTATTGAAGTTGCCCATGCCTGATCATGCTTCACAAATTCTCTGTTAACTATTCCAGAAAGGCAATCATTTAAATATTGGTGAAGGACAGCAGTGCTACATGCTGGGTAGGTACTTCGCCAACAATTTTATACTAACTCTTTGTTTTTCTGAGGACCCAGTGCTATAACATCGGATGTCATTAATTTTAATTTATAACATATTAACCTGCTTATCTTGCCCCTAAAGTGACACAGCATCAAAGTGCATTTCTGAGGCTATTCTTAAGAATTTGAATGTAATTGTTACAGTTATCTCACATTCTATAAGAGTTTCAGTATCATCTATTTTCAAACTAAGTTACTATATTGTTTAAAAGATATAGATTATCCTCCAGCTCCTGACTTCCATGAAAAGACATCTATAGATATATAAAATGTGTTTGTTTATAAGGAAAAATTAACATTTTAACCTAAGAAATATTAAAAAATAAAATCTATCTTATTTTGAATATTTTCAACTTTTTAGACCATCAAGTTATAATTATTCTATAAAAATCTGAGAAAGGTTTTGCTAGTAAAAGTATATTGGGGTATAACAACAGGAAATAAAACGATTCTACCTCACCTGCTGA
>NW_012110474.1:1948269-1950689 GCF_000951045.1 Mandrillus leucophaeus
TACAGAATCAACTATCTAAGAACATTCATGTTAATGGGATTTTCAAGTACAAATTTAAACTGAGATTCATTTTTTGTATTAAAATGAGAACACTCAGTAATATTTTAAGATTAGTTAAGAAATTTCTGTCTGTTCAAATTCTGGTTTAAGAAACAATCAAATGTCTTTTCTGTATTGAGTCAGCATCTTACCGATTTTGAAGCAACACAGAGTTTATTTTGTATTCAATGTATTTTATATTTGAAAATGAACCCCAAACTATGTTTATATGCATGTGGTAGGAAAGGATAATATTTAAAATTGGATTAATTCATAATTTTTAACAACTGATCTAATGGTTTTGGTACCAGGAAATGATTCTGCTGCTAGCAAACAGCCTGGTGAGTTGTTAGCACAATGAAGTGTGTTCACACTTAATAATGCCAAGGCATATTGACATGAATATCTTCAGCAAAATATTAAAATAGTTCATTTGGTTAACGAACAAGAAATTTATTTGTGTACACTCTCAAACTTATTAACCTGCATATCATGCCCTTAAAGTGACACAAGCATTAAAAGTGCATTTCTGAGGTTATTCTTAAGAATGCAAATGTAATTATTACAGCTATCTCACATTCTATGAGTTTCAACATCAATTATTTTCAAACTAAGTTACTATATTGTTTGAAAGATATAGATTATCCTCTACCCCCTGACTTACATGAAAAGACATCTATACATATATTAAATGTGTTTCATATATCTACAAAAAAATTTTAATTTTGTTTGTGGCATGTGGTAATTCATGGAAAGAATCAATTTTAATCACCAAAAGGACTTTCAAACATAATGACATTGAACTTAAAACAGAATAATGACAAAATTTCTCATGTAAACTTAAGAAAAGTTTGTTCTGTCATCCCCAAATTATCATAATGAAATTTCGTTTTACCTTTTAAAATCTCACTCTGTAACTCAAGGGTTAAATGCCAAAAAGTTTTCACTTTGTTTTGTTTTGAATTTTCATTTATGTGAATTGCTTAAGTTTGCAAAATTCAGAAGGAAATCTCTGCAGTACAGATTTTGTTGAAAGATTTCCAGTATTTCCTGCATCTGTTGGGTGGAAATGGTACCCAATGTCACTTTTACAACTACTTCAGTGAAAAACAGAGGTGGAGAGAATCTAAGTTTAAAACAATGGAGAAAAAAATGTTGGTTATTTTTAAAGTCGAAAAATGTGTTTCAAGCTTAGTTCCTGCAAAAGTTGAAATATTGTTTATTTCTTATCCTATCTGAATTCTTTTAGTCCCTCATCCCTAAGTTGAAAGTAACTTCAAGGAGGTAATTTTAGTTTCTCATTACACATGCATTCACATGCCCTCTCTTAGTTTCTAGCAATTTCAACTTCCAAGTACTACTAATTTTTCTATTAGTCTATAAACCATAGTTAATTTAAAAAAATCCTATTTTATTGTATTATATTACAAAGCCATGGTCATTTCAAATAATTGTTAAATGCAAATACTTGGAACTAGAAATTAATCTGGATAGGTTCTTAAATATTTTCTAAATCTTTTAAACATCGTAATAGCAATAGAAAAAACTCCTTATCTTGCAATAAGGAGTCTAACTTCATTTTTTATGTTTGACCCTGGACAGTTTTCAAGCCCCATTTTCTTCTTTTATACCATCTGGGCAAGCTGATAAGAAAACTTATGTACACTCGCTCCCTCTTTTGACATTAGTGAGAAATTCAAATCTTGAAATCCCTCAGGTTCTGAAAGTTTTCCCAATTCCTAGTCACTGTAAAGACACAATCTACACTCTCTGTCTAATTTAACCCAGCCCAACCCTGCTTATACCTAACCTGTTCTCCCCAGGAGTCCCTCCTTAACTTGTCCTTCTGAACGGGCACAGTACATTTTACCTGATTACCTACCTATAGGGTACTTCAAGAGCCCTCCCATGATACACAATATTTGTAGGCAAGATCTTAACCACACGCAGCTTTCTCTAGGCACACAGGTATGATATTCCATTGATGACCTAAGCCCCACAGCTGGATACATCCCCTCCCACTCCTTGTTGACCTCATCCCTGCAGGTGTGTTTAGGTCTCATGATGACATCAGTTCCACAGCTAGATTCATCTTTGATGATGACTTCAACCCAACAGTTGGACTTATTCTGGATGCAATCATCCACAACCTTAAGTCTCATTAAAAAATCTATAAAATGTATTTTCCAGCCCCAACCACTGTTAGCTTATTCTCTCCTCCCTTTGCTTCCTAATTCCAGACCACTACTTTTCCAGGCCCACCTCATGATATAACATTATCCACCATGAAGGCATTACAAAATAATGTTAATGTAGGTGTCACTTATGGCTGATAGTTGATATTTTAAAGCATACTAATTGTTGCATATCTCAATTACCTT
>NW_012110474.1:1950739-1969032 GCF_000951045.1 Mandrillus leucophaeus
TTATCTTGCAATAAGGAGTCTAACTTCATTTTTTATGTTTGACCCTGGACAGTTTTCAAGCCCCATTTTCTTCTTTTATACCATCTGGGCAAGCTGATAAGAAAACTTATGTACACTCGCTCCCTCTTTTGACATTAGTGAGAAATTCAAATCTTGAAATCCCTCAGGTTCTGAAAGTTTTCCCAATTCCTAGTCACTGTAAAGACACAATCTACACTCTCTGTCTAATTTAACCCAGCCCAACCCTGCTTATACCTAACCTGTTCTCCCCAGGAGTCCCTCCTTAACTTGTCCTTCTGAACGGGCACAGTACATTTTACCTGATTACCTACCTATAGGGTACTTCAAGAGCCCTCCCATGATACACAATATTTGTAGGCAAGATCTTAACCACACGCAGCTTTCTCTAGGCACACAGGTATGATATTCCATTGATGACCTAAGCCCCACAGCTGGATACATCCCCTCCCACTCCTTGTTGACCTCATCCCTGCAGGTGTGTTTAGGTCTCATGATGACATCAGTTCCACAGCTAGATTCATCTTTGATGATGATTTCAACCCAACAGTTGGACTTATTCTGGATGCAATCATCCACAACCTTAAGTCTCATTAAAAAATCTATAAAATGTATTTTCCAGCCCCAACCACTGTTAGCTTATTCTCTCCTCCCTTTGCTTCCTAATTCCAGACCACTACTTTTCCAGGCCCACCTCATGATATAACATTATCCACCATGAAGGCATTACAAAATAATGTTAATGTAGGTGTCACTTATGGCTGATAGTTGATATTTTAAAGCATACTAATTGTTGCATATCTCAATTACCTGGCCATAAGGCACTTTTCCTAGCTGATCTTAAATAAGTTTTACAAGAGTGAAGCCTACTTCCTATCACTCTGTTCAGCTGGCCACAACTTTAAATTTAAATCTCACTTGCTCACTCTCCTGGTTTTTTTTTTTTTTTTTTTTTTTAATACTAACTCCATCCATTCAGGATGGCCTCCTCTGTATCCCAATCTAAATGCTTACTGGCAACATATCAAATCTTGGTTACTCATTCAAAATGCTAAATCTAAGATCATTTAGACCCTTTTGTCCTTAAGGGTTATTGCTTCACTGCCCTACATACTCCTCATTTTAATGCTTGTTCTTTCCTTCACCTCAGACTTTTCCTCTTCAGTTCATTTATACCCTCTGCATTTTGGCTCTAAATATAACCTTATAATGTTACTGATCACATTCAGGCCTTGGCATTTTTGTGGTGTGAACACACTTAATTGTGCCATCAACTCACTAGAGAGGCCTGCTAGCAACAGAATCAACTGCTAGTGCTGAAGCAGTTAAATCACTGATCAAAACACACTGGTTTGATCCAATTCTTCGATCTAATTCCATTCTACCGCAAGCATGTAAACATATTTTGTTGTGTTGTATTTTGTCAGCTCCTTTATTTTCAGATTCTTGAAACTGCTGATCATGCCTTTTTCTGCTTCTTACACAATATCAGAGAACACTGGTTGTCCTATTCCCTCCCTCAGTTTGTTGTGTAGCCTCCTGCTCATCTCCTGTCCTGTTGGACCGTCTGCTTCCCTTGGATTTTGGCTTCATCTGCCCCTTCATCCCTCTGTAGATACCTGATCCCCTGCCTGCATGGATTTTTTTCTATTATGTTGCCCTTTCCCCTCTACATCCATCATTTACACAGGACCTTCTTGACTTACCACTTTCTACCCCTGGTCCTTTTTCTTCTCCAAAAAAACACATATTTCCTCAATAATCACTCAGATTGTCACCAGTCTCTTTAACGTCTTTCAAATGGTTGCTCTGTCCGGAGTGGGAAAGTGTGGATGCCTCTGGTGACATCACAGTGTGCAGGGGGAGCCTGCTGCCCATGCAGCCCCACATCATGTGCTCTCCTTGTTAAAAGCTGCTACTTTCCTATGGTCTCTAATCCTGTGTCCATGTCGTTTGGGTGTTGTTGACCATACCTCTGCATCTGGGACAACAACATATAAACCAGTGAAGCCCCTTGAAGCTAATAATACTGAAATAAAGAACTTTTGTTGGAATACTGGAAAATAAGTCGTTTCTTTTCTGTTGGGCTTACTATAAGATTAGTTATAAGCTTGGAGATTCCTTGCAATTATCTGGTCCCTTGGGAGGGAATGCTTCCATTGTCTCATGTCATGGTGAGAAAGGAGATCTGGAATGGATTCCTAGATTTATAAATCATCGTCAGGTGTGCTGCAGTGGAAGCCAACAGCATGTGAGCTCACTGAGGGACTATATGCAGAGCGAGAAAACTTTCCAAATAGAACTTTGGAGGAAAGTTCAATATTTTATGGTTAGGTTGAAGAAGAAAATCCACAGAAGAAAAGAGGAAAGTGGCCAAAATAAGTAAGAAGAAAATTGGGAGCCATAGTTGAAAAAAGTCAGAAAGAATGTGTTGAGAAACAGGATATAATCAACAGGGTTAAAATCTGCTGAGAGGCCAAGTAAATTAGAACTGAAAACCAGATTGCCTTTGGTGATCTTGGAAAAAGCTACTGAAGTAAACAGGTGGGAATGAGAAATGAGAAAGTGGAGATAGCAAGTATACCTATTCTTTCATAAAGCTTGATTATCAAGGGAGAAAACTTTACTCCTTTTATCTGACCTCAGGTACACATTAGGAACAAAGAGGGGACTTCTACTAAAACCTTTTGACAGTTATTTCCATTGTTAAAAGAGGGTATGGTTAAAAAAAAAAGGAATTTTTGAGTTGTTGAAGTAATAGGAGGAGAAGAGATAAGGGAGATACATGAGGGAAATACATTTTGAGTTGTACTTGCTTGTTTCATCATCCTCATAACTAGTCAGTATCTTCCCCAACTTTATCTTAGGCTCTATGAGAGAATGTGCAGGAGCAGGAAGCAGACTGAAGCAGTCACACATCCCATACTTGGGAGTTAGAGTGTTTGGGTTGAAATTTTGGTTCTACTGTTTTCTAGCTGTATGATATTGGTCAGGTTATTCTTCTCTGGATCTGAATTTTAGCCAAATAATACCTTTTTCTAGTGCTATGACCACTAAGCAAGTCTAGAGTGGGCAGATAGTTAGAAGTGTATCAATCACAAATATAAATCTTTATTATCATTATAGAGATGTAGCCTATTTTGCTTATAATCACATTCATGGTGTTTAGCACAACACCCGTATATAGCAGGCACCGAAAATATTTATGTTTCAAATGGATGAAAGACCACTTGAATGGATGGATGATCATTTTTCTATATATTTGTATGTCTGTATCAGCATTGTTTGTATACGTGTATGTATATGTATGTATGTATACATATAGAGAGATACAATTATCTTGTCTTTGTACAATAACACATTGAGGCAAACATATTTAAAATGCAGAGGTGGTAAAAGACACATTTTTAAAGCTATACAATCATTAATTTTTCAAAATGTCAGAAATAGAAAGAAAATTCTTAATGAAAGCCATGGAGATGTTTCTATGTGATGAGGGACAAAAGGAAAGAGAAGGGGCATTTATTCCTCTGCCCTGTTACTTTGGCTTTATGTCAACACCTTAAAAGGTAATACTGAAGCAAGTGGCTGATTTCACTTTAAAAGTGCCTTAAAAGTGAAAATGATTCTTGCATATTAAAACAAAGGTACTGAAGATTAAACATACTGAAAGAGAAGAATAAAGGACAAGAGTAATTATATTTTATTATAGATAATAATATCTCTTCACTTTCCTGAAATCAATAACCAAGATGACCATAGGGCATTAGGATATTGCTTTGTGTCCTGATGGTTCTCTGTATTCAATACATATTTCTAGTGCTAGAGAAATTTAGCAGTGCCAACCAACTGGGAACTTCTGCCAAATAAAATCATAAAATGCAGAAGTTAAAAGAAAATACAGGTCACCTGACTCCAAGTTCAGTGTTCTTTGCCTGTACTACAGTTGCTCAGTTTGAACTAGTTTGTTTTGTGGAGGTTGTTAGACAAAGAAAAGAAAACATTTACTAAAAGTGGTCAGCCGCATTCAATAATGTATACATTATCATTTAAATTCAAAAGAATCTTTTACTTTTTTCATATTTAAGACAAGGTAATTGCAAAACTGAAACTCAGTGCCTTCCCAAACCAACATTACTCATTGAATAGTGATTACAGATTTATTTAATAGGTATTCAGTAAACACATATTAAATGACTAATAACTATCTGGGAAAAATGATGTTTACTTTTCACTTAAAAATGTATCAAAGTTTAATTTACATACAAAATAAAATATTCTAATTTAAAGTAAGTTCAATGAGCTTCAGCAAACAAATACAACCATGCAGCCACCACACAGAAAAAGTACAGGATATTTTATTTACCCCAGAAAGTTCCCTCCTGTCCCTTTCCATTTGTCTCTTTCCTTCATCCCAAAGTCAACTGCTATTCTCAATTCTAGTATCATATGTCATTTTTGCTTGTTTTTTATGGAACAAGCAAAATGGAATTCATTCAATTCCATTTTATGGAATTCCAATTATGCAGTATGAACTCTTGTTTTTGGCCTTTTTCACTCAACATAACATTTTTGAGATTTTTTCCAAGTTGCTGCCTGTATTAGTAATTCATTACTTTTAATTGCTGAGCAACATTATATTGTTAATGTATTATACAGTTTGTTTTTTAAAATTTTCCCATTGATGGGCATTCAATTGTTTTGTTTTTATTGTTTATTATGAATAAAGTTTCTATGAACATTCTTGAATTAGTTTTTTGTGGAAGTACATGTTTCATTTCTCTTAGAAGTGTAATTGATGAGTCAATGGGTAGGCATGTTTTCAACTTTATAAGAAATTGCCAAAATTTTTTTCAGACTGGTGGTATAATTATACACTCACACAAACAATGTATGCAAATTTTGGTTGCTCCACTTTCAACATATGTTGATATTGCCAATCTTTTAAATTTTAACCATTGTAGTGGGTGTGAAATAATATTTCATTATGCTTTCAATTAGCATTTCTCTGATGACTAATTATGTTGAGCATCTTTACAAATGCTTATGTTCAAGACTTTGGCTTTTATGTATACATTTATAACACATCTTCAATTAACTTTCATATATGATGTGAGTTAAAGGTAAAGGTTTTTTGTTTGTTGGATTGTTTTTATTTTTAAATGTAAGGATATCCAGTGGTTACAGGATCATTTGTTGAAAAGTTTGTTCTTACCCCATTGAATTCTATTGGCATGTATGTCAAAAAATAACTGGACATATCTGTGTGGATCCATTTCTGGACACATAATTCTATTTCATTAATCTATTTGTCTATTTGTATGAAAATACTATATTGTCTTGATTACTGTGCTTTATAGTGAGTTTTGAAATTAGATACTATAGTCCTCTAACTTTGTAATACTTTTTCAAGATGGTTTTGACTATTTTAAGTCTTTTGTATTTTGTATAAATTTGTATTAAACCAACACCTTAACGTTTAGTCTTCCAATCCATGAACACGGCATATGTCTTCATTTATTTAGGTCTTCTTTAACTTCTCTCTATAATGTTGGAGATTTTCAGTTTAGATATCTTCTATACTTTTGTTAAATTGTGCTTTTGTAGATTTTTAAAAAGTTTTTAATATAAATAATGATGCTATACAATAAAAAGATTTTTACTTCATTTTTTTTTCAAATACACGTTTTTTATTTTTTTCTTGATTTCATATACTGGGTAGGACTTTCTGTACAAAAGTGAATAAAAGTAGTAAGAGTGGACATATTTACCTTTTCCTTATCTTAAATATTTTAACTAAACTCTTTTTTATTGGTGTTCTGTTTTGTTCGTCTTTAGTTACTCTTTTGAAGACGAAAAAAAATTCTCATTTTTTTTTTTTTTTGGTGGGAAATGTTATTACATATTGCTGTTGACTTATGGCAAATAATTTTTTTTTTTACATTTATTGATTGGTCTACTTTATTCCTTTGACAGCAAATCACATTGATTGATTTTCAAAGTTGAATTTGTTTTATACTTGATAACGATCTGGAAAACATGCTTGCTCATTTATTATGTATTGTTCTTTTACATATTGCTGGATTTTAATTTGATGATATTTGGTTGAGAATTTTTGCATCTGTGTTCAATAGTGCTATTGTATTGTAATTTTATTTTCACGTTATCTTTTTATTTGAAATCAGTATAATTTTGCCTCATAAAACATGTTGGGAAATTTTTCCTCCTCTGTTTTTCATTAGTGTCATATTGAAACTATTTCCTTTTTTTTTTTTTTTTTTTGAGACACAGTCTCTGTCCGTCACCTAGCAGGCTGGAGTGCAATGGCACCATCTCAGTTCACTGCTGCCTCTGCCTCCCAGGTTCAAGTGATTCTCCTGCCTCAGTCTCCAGAGTAACTGAATTACAGGTGCCCGTCACCACTCCCGGCTAATTTTTGTATTTTTAGTAGAAACGGGGTTTCACCATGTTGGCCAGGCTGGTTTTGAACTCTTGACCTCAGGTGATCCGCCCGCCTCGGTCTCCTAAAGTGCTGGGATTACAGGCGTGAGCCACTGTGCCTGGCTTGAAATTATTTCTTTTTAAAAATCTTCCATAGAATTCACCAGTAAAACCATTGATGCCTGGAAATTTTTTTTTTTTTGAAATAAAGGTTTTAATCATAAAGTTTCACATTAACAGGCAAACTTTTCCCATCAACAAGAAGAAAAATCATATGATCATATAAACAGATGCAGACAAAGCACTTAACAATATTTAATGTCCATTTATGATTTTTTAAAAATCTCTCAGCAAACTAGGAATAGAGGGAAACATCTTTAATTTGATAAAAACATCTACAAAAACCTACAGCTAATTTCATCCTTAATAGTGAAAAACTACATGTTTTCCTCTCAAAGTCAGAAACAAGGCAAAATGCCTTCCTTGTAGTCTCCAGTGTCTTCGGAGAGCAAGATTTTGGACTTTTAAGAAAAGCTTGTAATTATCATCAGCAGACGTGTTAGCTTGATCTTAAATATTCCGTCATTAATGGAAGATAGAACCCTCTTGATTTTTTAAAATGGTATATTCAAATAACTTCAGATTCACAGAAAATTGCAAAAATAGTACCAGGAAGTGTCATATACCCTTTATCCAGTTTTCCCCAATGGTTACATTTTACACAATTACAGTACAATATCAAAACAGCAATGTTGTCATTGATGTGTGTGTGTGTGTATAGTTCTGTGTGATTTTTTTTTTTTTTTTTTTTTTTGAGATGGAGTCTAGCTCTGTCACTCGGGATGGAGTGCAGTAGTGCAATCTCGGCTCACTGCAACCTCTGCCTGCCAGGTTCAAGCAATTCTCCTACCTCAGCCTCGTAAGTAGCTGGGATTACAGGTACACGCCACCACACCCAGCTAATTTTTGTATTTTTAGTAGAGACGGGATTTCACTGTGTTGGCCAGGCTGATCTCAAACTCCTGACCTCATGATCCGCCCACCTCAGCCTCCCAAAGTGCTGGGATGACAAGTGTGAACCACTGCACCCGAACAGTTCTTTGTGATTTTATCACATGTGAAGATTAGTGTAACCACCTGCAATCAAATGCGTCTTAATTATGTGTGCAGTCAACTATGCCATCACCATCAATTCCTACCTCTTGCTCCCACTTTATTTTCATAGCCATCCACTGTCCTCTAACCATCCACAACTCCTGGCAACCACCATCCAGTTTCTATACTTACGATTTTGCAATTTGTAGAAGATAATATAAGTGAAACAATATAGTATATGACCTTTTGACCTTTTAAGTTTTTTTTTTTTTTTTTTTCTCAGCATAATGCCTTTGAAATCAAATTGTGGTATGTATCAATAATTCATTATTTTTTACTGTTGAATAGTATTTCATGGTGTGGATGTGACATTTTATTTAAGCACTTACCCAATGAGAGGCATTTTGATTGTTCCCAGTTTTTGTTTTTCTTTTTAAAATGCAGTTGCTAGGAACATTCCCATGCAGACTTTTGTTTGAATGTAAATTTTTGTTAATCTGGGAGACTTGCTCAACAGTATGACTACCGTGTTTCGTGATAGGTGTATGTTTAGTTATTCAAAGAAACTGCTAAATTATTTTTCAAGTGGCTCTCTCACTTTATAGTCCCATCAGTTTATGATATGAGAAGTCCAGTTTTCCACTGCATCTTTTCCAGAATTTTATATAATCTCTATTTTGCTATTTTAGTTGTTTAATATATATTTTGTAATATCTCATCACTGTCTTAGTCTGCATTTTCTTAGTGGCTAATGATATTGAGTATCTTTTCATGTCTTTTTCTTATCCACAAATAGATGTCTCTTTGTGTTCTTTGCCTATTTTCTAATTGGATTGTTTGTTTATTTGGTTGAGTTTCGAGGGTTCTTTATAAATACTAAATATGAGTCCTTTGTCATATGTATCTCTCGCAAATATTTTTCCCAACCTTTTCATCTTCTTAACAGGGTCTTTTGCAGAACAAGTTTTGAATTTTAATTAACTTTAATTTTACAGGTTGCTTTGGTTTGGCAGTGTCCCCACACAAATCTCACCTTGAATTGTAATTCCCATAATCCCCAAGTGTTGGGGTAGGTACCCTGTGCAAGATAATTAAATCATGGGGGCGGTCACCTCCATGCGGCTGTTCTTGTGATAGTGAGAGTTCTCACAGATCTGATGGTTTTATAACGGGATTTTCCACCTTTTGCTTGACATTTCTTGCTGCCACCATGTGAAGAAGGACGTGTTTGCTTCCCCTTCCGCCATGATTGTAAGTTTTCTGAGGCCTTCCCAGCCATGCTGAACAATGAGTCAATTAAACCTCCTTCCTTTATAAATTACCCAGTCTCGGGAATGTTTTTATTAGCTGCGTGAGAATGGACTAATACACGTTTAGTGTTTTTTGTTTTTTGTTTTTTGTTTCTTTTTCTCTCTTTTCACTTTATGGATTATGTCTTCGGTCATGTCTAAAAAACTCTTTTTTTTTTTTTTTTTTTTTTTTTTTGTGAGACGGAGTCTTCCTCTGTCGCCCAGGCTGGAGTGCAGTGGCGCGATCTTGGCTCACTGCAAGCTCCACCTCCCGGGTTCACGCCATTCTCCTGCCTCAGCCTCCCGAGGAGTTGGGACTACAGGCGCCCGCCACCTATTTTTTAGTAGAGACGGGGTTTCACCGTGTTAGCCAGGATGGTCTCGATCTCCTGACCTCATGATCCACCCGCCTCTGCCTCCCAAAGTGCTGGGATTATAGGCGTGAGCTGCTGCGCCCGGCTAAGAACTCTTTACCAAGCTTTAATTCTTAAAGATTTACCCTCTGTTTTCTTATAAGAGTTTTACAGTTTTACATTTGAATCTGTCACTCACTTTGACTTAAAATTGTCTAATGCGTGAAGTTTAGATTAAGGTTCTTTTTTTTTTTTTGACATATGATATACAAAGTAAAGACTATTCCTCGTTGATAGGGATTTTTGATATTTTCTTAAACTTGTATCAATTTAAAGAGATTTGACATTTTCACAATGTTGAATATTTCAATTCATGAACGTGATGTGTCGCTACATTTATTTAGATATTCTTTGATTTTTTAAATCAGTGTTTTATAGTTTTCAGCATATAATTCCTTTAAATGTTTTGTTGATTTATACTTGTGTTTAGTACTCATTTAGCTTACTTATTATTTCTTTGGAAATAAACGTCTCATTATTAATAATTGAAAATAATACTATATTTTACATTTTGTTTTTGCTTTTCATATATTCATGGTTGTTTACAGAAATAAAATTGATTTTTATATGCTGATCTAGTATCCTGTGACCTTAGTGAAATTAGATATTAGTTCTAAGAGTAGCTTCGTAGATTCTTTGGGATATCCTACATAGACAATCATGACTTCTGCAAATAGGGATAGTTGATTTCTTCTGTTATGACCCTAATGCCTTTTATTTCCTTTTTATGCTTTCTTACATGGGCTGGAACTTTCAGTTCCATTTTGAGTAAGGGCAGATGCGTTTGCCTTGTCCCAGATCTTAGGAGAAAAGCATTCAGTATTTTTCCATTACATATGATATTAGATGTAGGTTTTTTGTATTTGAATAGTTATTCTCTAAACTGTAATTTTCTGAATTATTCTCCCATAAATAGATGTTGAATTGTATCAAATGTTTTTTGTATCAATTGATATGATTATGCGATTTTTCTTTTTCAGCCTGTTAATATGATAGATTATACTGGTTGTTTTTCAAATATTCAACCAGCCTTGTATTTCAAATATTCAACCAGCCCTGTATTCAACCAATTATACACCACTTGGTTAGGGTGTATAATTCTTTTTATATATTGCCAAATTTTATTTGCTATTATTTGCTTAAAATATTTTACAGCTATACTCAAGGAATATTAGTCTGTTTGCTTTCCCAGTTTGCTTTTCTTTTTTTGTACTGTCTTTGTCTCATTTTGGTATTAGAGTAATACTACCTTCATAAAATACATTTTGAAGTGTCCTCTTTTCTATTTCTTATAAGAGATTGTAAAAGTTGTTGTTAATTCTTACTTAAACATTTGGTAGAATTCTTTAGTGAAACAGTTCTAGAGATAACTCTTTTGGGACTTTAAAATTCTGAATTAAAATTTGAGAATATTTTTAGAGTTACCCATTTCTGGGCCACCAGACACTGTGGTTTTTAAAGAATGTCATAATTTCTGGGAGCTATACTTTTCTTCCAGAAAGTACATGATAAGATGAAATTTCTGACTTTGATACTACTTTTCTTTCTTCACTTCTTGTTTTAAATTTTGTTATTCTCCTATACCAGTAGTTTCCAAATTTAATTTCTTTTAAATAAGATGAAGTCTTGGAAGACCAATGTAAAAAACAGATAAAAGAAGTGGTGAGGGTTACCAGGGCTCTGGTATTTGCTCCTGAGATCTCTCTTTGAAATGAATGAAGCTCCTCTTTAGGACACTCATCAGTGTCCCTGGTCTAGGGAAACAGAGTACCTGAGTGTGAGTTTGCAGAAGTACTCTAGAAACACCTCTGCCACAAACTTTCTGTTGACTTCAATTCAGTCCCTTCACTTCTCTAAGTTTCATTATCCACTCTGCAGAAGAAAGCATTGAAATTGATCAGACATTCACATACACAATACACCAAACACAAAAAAAAGTAAATTCAGTATTTCGTGCCTGTGAATATATGTGTGTACTTTTATGATACAATGTTCAGAATTTATATTAAGTTCCCAATAAGGTCTGTGATGTAAAAATAGTTAGGAAACCAGAAACTAGCAAATGCTCTCTATTTCATTCTAATTTTTAAAATTCGTGATTCCAAGTCATTATGTCATAAATATGATAAAGCCATAGACTATTATGGTTTGTATTTCCTAGAATTGTAAGTTTTTTTTCTTCCTTTTATTCACATTTTTATTTGATTCTGATAATAGTACAATAACATGGCAGGACAATTGTTTTTATATCTATTCTATTGGAGAAAAAGAGTGTACCTGGCTTGCTCAAGGTAGGTAGACACTGGTAGTGAAGCTTGCAAATGAACCCAAGCCTCTGGCTTTAGATTCAGAATTCCTTTTTCTTACCTCATGCTGCTGCCCCCACATACACCAAATAAGAATAGTTAGAGAGTCACTCTGAGGGTAATTTTCTGCTAACATGATCTGTGGTCATTTAATTCACTCAGTGTAAGGTAAGGTCAACTTAAATTCTAAGAAGGTAGAAGATAGTCCATTAAATTTATTTCCAAGCTACAGCTGAAGCCACTCTACCATCTATAGAATGCAGGTAAACCAGAATGCAGGCAGAAATAATCTGAAGTCTATATTAAAAACTTTTGGGTTATTATGAAGGGTATATCTTTTTTTAAGTTTTCCTTTTCTTTAAAATTTGCTATCATGTTTCAGTTTCATATTATTAGGAAATACTGTACTTTTTTTTTTTTTCACCATTTTTAAGCAACAAGTGAAAATCTTCCACTTCCTAAATTTATAACCACATGGCTTTCAAACTCTCAAAGAACACTACCTTTTGGAAAAATGACAGGGAATTATTGTAAAGTATAAGTATTAATAGCAATCTTGAAAGTAAACCAAAAGTCCAAGAGGTGGTGGGGAAACTATATTTCATCACTTTGACCTCACTGTTTCTGACAAGAGTTAAATCTAGCCTTACAAGTTTGTAAGAAGAAAAGCTACCTAGTCTGAAAACCTACTCTTATATACCAGATTCCTAAAAGTTGTTTATGGAAAGGATTTTTTCTCTGCTCTCAACATTTTAACTTAAAACTCTGTCCTGCTGAGTGGACTTTAAAGGAACTAAGAAATACAAATTCAGATTTATAAAAGAAACTCTTCAAAAGAGGTGCTCTGTGAAGTGATTGTGTCAGGAGTAAAGTTCCTGAATATAGTGAAAGGTTTTTAATGGGCCCCTCTCTTTTTTCTTTCAAAAATATCTACAATTCTTAATTAGAAGTCAACATGGAAAATTAAATTACTGTTTTCACAATGTGAAAAAGTCCATTGAAAAAGTCAATAAGGGAAACCTATCTTTGGCACTGCACATAAAATTTCTAAAATAATATAAACTTTGATATTCTGTGTATATTTCAGATAAAGCTATTGGTATTGTTCCTGCTTTAAAATAAATAAAGTAGTCTGTTTATGTTTGTTTTTGTGTTTTTCAGGAGTATTGTTAACTTCAGTAACTAACTTTTAAAGATAAGCTTCAGGATAATGAGATTTGAATATACACAATTGTCCCATAAAAAGAAACTGTCATAGTTCACAGAAAGCCATTTCCTTTGAGCTTCATTGCTGATAAAGAAAATGTAGAGGGAGTTGCCTTTCAGCTAAAAAAAAAAAAAAAAAAAAAAAGAACCATGCTTCAGCCGACATCTGGTAAGTAGGAAACTCGTCTGCCCTTTGAGCAGTGGAATCTGAACTTCAGTGCTTCAGTGAGTAGAGGTCACAGTGAGTCCAAATCTTTTAAAATTCTCTCAGCCTCATTCAGTATTCAGAAATCCATCACAGTGGAACTATTGTTGTTGGTCTTGCTCAAAAGCTTCAGTAAATATGCATGCCAATATTTGTGGGAAAAGTTAGTAATCTTCTTAGCACAGGAGAAACAGGAAGACAGTTTTCTTAGAACTGATAGAAGGAAAACTATTCAAAGCTTTTATTTATTTACTTTTCTAGGTAAAAAAACACATAACAAAATTTACAATCTTAACCATTTTTAAGGATGCAGTTTAATAGTGTTAAGTATATTCACATTGTTGTGAAACAAATCTCCAGGATTTTTCATCTTGCAAAATGAAATTCTACACCAATTAAACAACAGCCCTCCTTTCCCCCCTTTCTCCAGCCTCTAGTGACCACCAGTTATTTTGTATTTCTATGAATTTTATTACTTTAAATATTTCATATAAGTGGAATCATACCATATTTTTCTTTCTGTGACTGGCTTATTTCACTTAGCATAATGTCTTCAAGGTTCATTCATGTTGTGGTATATGACAGTATTTCCTTCCTTTCTAGAGCTGAAAAAGATTTCATTTTATGACTATAACACATTTTGTTTATTCATTCGTCCATCAATGGATATTTGGGCTACTTTCACCTCTTAGCTATTGCGAATGGCACTGCTTCAAATTTCTTATTTTATTCTACTTTTTAAATTTAATTTCATTGTTTGGCTTACACAAAAACAATTGTGGGAGAACATATTTGATTAATTAGCTAATAGTTTTGTTTTGCTGTAGAAGGAACCGAAATAGTAAATATGCATACGTTAATTTTAATGAACTAGTCTCAATTTCTTTAAGAACAAAATCAAAGAGGGAAACAGAGTCCAGAGCAGAGGCTATCAAAATTGGGACTAGGGGTAGAAATTGGGAAGTTGGGGCAGCAAGTGATAGGTGATGCCTTACCTGTCTCAAAAGCCTAGTGCCACATACAGGCGTAGGAGATGAGTCCTCCAGGTCATGAAAGTTAGGAAGTTATGAAAGGAGCCATTACCTAAAGCAAGGGCCTTTAAAGTGCTATACCATCAATGAAAGGGTGGGAAAAACAAATCCGCACACCTGTAGAGAAAGAAAATAAGGGATATTATCTGACCGGGACTCTGCTCTGGTTAGGCAAGGGAAAATATTTTCTGGGATTTGTCAGATTTTTCCCGCTTCTCACACGAGTTTTGTGCTTGAATTTACATAACTAGGCTGAGAAATTAACACAAAAATGTAGTTCTAACCACACTAAGTATTGGTGATAATAAGAAAAAACTGGAATTCTCCTACACTGCTAGTGGGAATGTAGAAGAGTACAACCACTTTAAAAAATAATTTGGCAGTTTAGTAGGCATTCCACTCCTAGGTATATATCCAAGAGCAATGAAACATAAAGGCATATTCACATGAAGGCTTGTACATAAACATTCATAGCAATTTTATATGTAAGGCCTCAAACTGGAAAAAAATGCAAATATCCATCAACAGGTTAATGCATAAATAAATTGGAATACATCCATTCAATGGATCATTCATTATCACACAAAAAATAAAGGAATAAAGTATTGATACAGACTACAACATGGATGATTATAAAGATCTATTTGCTAAATTAAAGAAACTATACAAAAGTAATGCATACCATATGATATAATGTATATAAAATTCTAAAAAGTGTAAACTAAATCTAGAAAGTACATTGGTAATTGCCTGGGACAGGAATAAAAGGAGGGATAGGATGCAAAGTAGTACAATGAAACTTTAGGAATAATAAAAATGATCATCTTAATTATCATAAAGCATTCATAGGAGTTTATTTATGTCAAAACTAGATAAAATTGTATACTCTAAACATGTTAAATGTATTATACCATAATTAAATTAAGTAAATAGACAAATAAATAAATGTTTGGGAAAATGTAAGCCTTAGGAACCTAATTTGCATCAGTCATTTAAAGTAGGTTACATTCAAAAAAGATTAAAAATAGGGTTACCATACGATACATCAATCCCACTGCTGGATATAGATACAAAAGAAAAGAAATCATTATATCAAAGAGATAGCTACACTCCCATGTTTGTTGCAGCTTTGCTCACAATAGCTAAGATTTGGAAGCAATCTAAGTATCCACCAACAGATGAATGGATAAATAATATGTGGTACAAATACACAACTGGGTACTATCAAGATATAAAAAAAGAATGAGATTCAGCCATTTGCAACAACACAGATGGAACTGGAGGTCATTACGTTAAGTGAAATAAGCCAGGCAAAGAAAGACAAACATCACATGTTCTCACTTATTCGTGGGATCTAAAAATGAAGACAGTTAAACTCATGGAGAAAGACGGCAGACGGATGGTTACCAGAGGGTGAGAAGGGTATGGGGTTGTGGTGGCAGGGAGATAGGGATAGTTAATGAGTATAAAAAAAAAATAGAATGAATGAATAAGTCCTAGTATTTAATAGCACAACAGAGTGACGGTAGTCAATAATAATTTAATTGTACATTTTCAAATAATTAACAGAATATAATTGGATTGTTTGGAACACAAAGGATAAATGCTTGAGAGGCTGGACACTGCATTTTCCATGTTGTGATTATTATGTATTGCTTGCCTGTACCAAAATATCTCATGTACTCCATAAATGTATATACCTAATATGTACCCTCAACAAACTAAAAAGAAAAATTATAAAAAACAAACAAAATATAAGTTACATTAATAAAACATACTGCTAATGTAGGAATTACTACTAAAGCTATCTAAATAGTTGTCACATAAAACTTGAAAAAGTAATTTAAACTTCATGGCAAAAAGAAAATATAAACAATAGACAAAGGAGAATTAAACATGTATTGAGAGGTGTTTTTCCTGCAAAATATCAATATTTATTTTTAACTTCTCTTAATTAAAGCACCTACTAGATATTACAGAGCAAGACAAATAAAGCAATGTAACGATGTCCTGAAACACACCCATCCAGGTGGAACAGATGTATATCAGATTTATGTATAGACTATATATAACTGGCCCTTATTATTCATGGACTCTGCATCCATAAATTCAACCAAATGTGGATAGAAATATTTGAAAAATATTGTGTCTGTAATGAATATGTACAGTCTTTATTTTCTTGTTGTTATGTCTAAACAATATTGTAGAACAACTCGTTACATAGCGTTTACTTTGCATTAGGCATTGTAAGTAATCTAGAGATGATTTACAGTATATAGAAGGATGTGCATAGGCTATATGCAATTACGCCATTTTATTTTATATCAGGGACCTGAGAGTCTCCATATTTTGACATCTGTAGGAGGTTTTGGAACCAATCCTCCATGGATATCAAGGGACAACTGACCCAAATACATACCTGCACATACATACACATACACAACACACACATGTGCACACACACACACACAAAGTCTCCAGCCCCAGTAAAGATATAACAAGGGATTATTATTCAGAAAATATAATTAACATCTACAAAGGAATAAGCAAATGGCAAAGAAGTGAATGAAAATAAATGATGTGAGCAATTTACAAAAGAAGAAATCTACATGGCCAATAAACGTGAAAAGTTGCTTAATTTTATAAGCAATCATAGAAATTGAATTTAAAACAAAAATTAGGTGCATGAGACTGATGAAAATTTTTTGAAATATCACGAAACTGCATGCTGGCAAAGAATTGTCATGTTTATGGTAGCAGTGTAAATTGATACAACCTCTATGGGAAGCAACTTAACAATATCTAGTAAAATTAAGATTTGCATATCTTAAAGTCCAGAAATTCTATTTCTAGGGATATATGCTATAGAAACTTTTAAACGTATACCTGATAAAACCACATCTTTTTCAGCATTATCTGTAATAGCAAATATCTGAAGCATCTCAAATATCCATCTCAGAACAAACAAAATTGTAGCATATATATTGTCACAAAAAAAAGCTAGAAAATTTATCATAAGCATAGAGTTCAAAATGTAGGTCCATTAAAAAAGCAATTTAGAATACTATATAAACCTTATTATACCATTACTGTATGTATTTATGCATAGTAGGTTTGTGGGAAAAATATAAGTAAGATAAATATATTATTGAAAATGATAAACACTGGTTCCATCTTGATATGGGCTGAATATTTGTGTCCCTCCAAAATCAATATACTAAAACTTTAATCTCCAATGTGATGGGATTTAGAGGTAGGGACTCTGGAAGTTAATTAGGTCATGAAAATGGAGTCCTATGACGGAAGTAGTATCCTGATAAGAAGAGACAAGAAAGAGTTTGTTTCCTCTCTCTCTAAACTTTGCCATGTGAATATACAATGAGAAGATGTCTGTCTGCAAACCAAAAAGAGGGCCTTCACCAAGAACCCCACTGTACTGTAGCCCTGATCTCACACTTCCAGACTCTAGATCTGTGAGAAGGAAATAGCTGTTGTTGAAGTCATCCAGTCCATGGTATTTGTTACAGCACCCTGAACTACTAAGTCACATTTGCAGAAGGAAGACTGGAGAACTGCATTGAAAAGAGATATACATACATAAGTTTTAGCTGAATCTGTATTGTTTAATTTCTTAGGAACAAATTTAAAATATCTCAATCCAGTATTACCATAGGTTTAGACTGATTAGATATAGATTCTTGAAAGTGTTCATAAAACAACATCAAAGGAATGAGTGTACATGACAATGTGACTTTAAAATACTGTTTTTCCATCACTCACTTCTGTTTCTGTATGGTTTGCTGCTTGACACTATAAAAAGAAAAATATGAAGTATAGGAAGCTTGGGTAGATATGTTTGGGGATATTCAGGCACACATTTAATCATTTAATCAATCTGTGCTGGTTTTATTTTGCACATACTGATTCATTACTGGAAACGTTTGTGCAGACTTAGGTAACATAGGGCTGTGAATTTTACAGGTTATGGACTACATGAAAAGTTTGTGACAGGTTTGAAGATTTTTGCTTGGTTTTCTAATTCATTGACAAATCACTCACGTGGTAAAGTTAAAGTGCATGTAAATTTACCTTAGCTATCCTTAGTTAATGTTTTGACCTTGTGAAAATTTCGTAAGTTCTCTTTACTTCAGATTTTTCCCTCTAAATTAATAAGCTAGTAAATTACTAGCTTACTAATATTCATCTTTCTAGTTTTAAATGTTTAACATTTAAAACATGGTTTAAATGTTTCACATTTCCATTTTAAAATTAATTCACACTGTTATCCC